>NC_090934.1:610761679-611064709 GCF_040938575.1 Ambystoma mexicanum | reverse complement strand
CGATTCAGTTTCCTTCTGCATACAGAGGAATGGAACACGGACAATGTGTGATTTTAGAAGTTGCGCCAATGTTGCGAATTTGACTAGTGAGAACAGACCTCTGTATGTAGGTGAACCTGTCTATTTTGTTTGCGGTAATGTGGCATTTCCATGGTTGCCCAGGGATTGGCAAGGAACTTGCTTTTTAGGGATTCTATTACCTGGGGTATTTATTGCTAGTACTGCAGAAATTTCGAAGACTCGTCCACGACGAGATGTGAAGGGGGATACTCCAGCACAAACTCTAGGAGACATAATGAAATCCTTTGTGCCATTTTTTGGGTAAATTATGAATTCAGAAGATATCAGGGGACTAGCGAGAGTACTGGAGAGAGCCATCAACCGGACCACTGACATACTCTATAATATGACGTTAGAACAGAAAGAGATAAGATTAGTAGCTCTTCCGAACCGGATGGCATTAGATGTCATTCTGGCTTAGCGTGGAGGAGTATGTAAATTAGTGGGGTCCGCTTGCTGCGTTTATGTACCAGACTCCTCTCCAACGATCTTTAGGACGATCCAAAATCTACATGTTCTTAGTTCGGAAGTGCATGTTCCTGAGGGAAAATGGGAACTTAGTGCATGGTTTTGGGACCTCCTACGGTCGTGGGGATGGAAGTTGTTTATGGCCCTGCTGATTATCTTGGGTAGTTTACTGTTCCTTTGTTGTTGTATACAGTGTCTCCCTGGTATATGTTCGGTATTAGGGGGTTGTGGCGCACAAGCAACAAGTGTATTAGGGCATAAAATATACGCCCCAGATAAGGTTTCCAAGGAGTACGTGTTTAAAGAAACTCTAGTGTTTGATCTGATGGCAATAGATATGTCTGATAATGATTCGGGGTGTACAGACGTTGAAATATGGAGTAAGTCGCAAAGTGATCGAAGGTAGTTTAGCGCTTGGCATAGGCCAAAAGGAGGGTTTGTCGAAACTGATATAATATTGTTTCGTCTCCATTGTATATGTTGGCCTATGCCCAGTCGCTTTGCGAGGAAATCCGTATTGCAAGGTCGTGACCTTAAGCTAATCAAGCCTCCATTTTAGGTTAAAGCCGCCATTTTGGCTTGTCGTGCAAAGTCACCCTGTGACCTAAAATGGCCGACTTGTGTTCTCTTGTTCTTACTTTAACCTCTTGAACCTCTGTAGGTGAGTTAATGTCCAACCTGCCTGCAGGCTACATGTTAGGAGGATCATGTAGACCTTGTCCTTTGTTGACCTAGGGATAAGGGGATTATTCGAATCGGCGATGTTAACCTAAAAGTATACAAGAACGATAATGCTATTTAAACATCATATGCGAAACATCTGTTTGACCTACATTGAAGTAAATGTGTAAAGAGTGTAAAGTCAAATCCAGAGAATATTAGTACTTGTTAGTAAATGTATAAAGAAGTAAACCACATGTACGAGATATGTAAATTAGGAATGAACCTGGCGCGAACCCTAGCCCAGTACATGATTAACTCGTAAGAGGCTGGACATTGTTACGAAGAGACTGTATAAATATGCTGATGTCCAGCTAGCAATTACTGTTCACTGCTCACATTGAACCTGCTGGTGGTCTCTGTGAAGTACTGACGGCCAAATAGCTATTTGTGTACTTTGTTTTGTAAACTGTTCAGTGTTGCAATAAAGATTCTGGGAACCTTTACAAGCCCATGTTGGTGTATTTCTCGTTGCATGGTGTAAAAGCCTTAATATTGTTTTTTGTGATTCTACACTGGGGTGAGTGAGTACTCACAGGGGAAAAAGTGACCATATTATCTTTTGTTGAAATCATATCGAGTTTATTTCTGTGTTGCATTCTTTCCCATTATTGCATTTCCTGGAATCACATAAAGTATTCTCTGCTACCGTATCCTCCATATTCATACTCCTAAGTGATTAAAGAGATTGTTGATTTTGTAATATTACCCCTTGTTGATTACCATCCATATTCATAAGTGTGCTATTCAGATATTATTTTGTTCATAAAAGTGTAATATATATATTGTTTAATTCTTCAAATAAACCTTTTAATTTGCAAAACAAACCTACTTCTTGGCTCAGTGAGGTCACGGGGATTCAAAGAGAAGGGTGTTATATAAGGGTTCATCATCCCGATTTAAAGAACTTTGACATAAAAATATATAAATAAGGGCTTCAATTGGGCATCCCAGAATAGGCATTGACTTAGTTGGAGTGCTGCATTGAAGTCAATTACAGATTCTAACGCATGGTGCGGAAACGTACTTTTACTTTCGGGCAGAGAACTGGCCAAAGATCGAGGTAATCTTTTGGAAAAAAAGTCCTTCGCCTCCCAATAAGTACACCAAACCAGGCAAACCGAATGGAAATGGGCTTGACTTCGATGCAGGCATTAATAACTTGGAAATCTATTTCCCTATATTGAAAGTGTATTGAAGAATCTCTGAGGGGAGGTTTTGTTGCCCTAAAAAAGGCCTTAGAGAAAAACAGTAAAACACTACTTGCGGAGTTGAAAACTACATGAAAAGCAATTATAAGAGATCTGGATGAATCAGATAAAAACCTGTTAAAAAACCCTGACAGGGTTAAAAAAATAAATAAATAATAAACAAGCAGGATGGGATCACAACACAAGACGAAAGACAAACTTATAAACGTCATGGGAAATGTCATCAGGAAACAAGAAGTTTAAATTATTGCCAAAATACTTGGTACTCTTCCCAAACGGGTACTACAGAGACCAATTTGTGAGATTTTGGTTGAACTTATTTCCCACCAGAGAAATATTTAGGCAGAGAAAGGACGGCAGTTGGATTCTTATGTGCAGATTGTGTCAGGGTGAAGAGTCGAAAGCGTTGTTTGTCTACCCGATATTCTTTGTCTGCCGGCGACAAAGAATATCAGAATGAACCTTATGATGGAAGAGATCAGCAAGTACAGATCAAGGTCTGTGGGAGATTGGTGGAGAATACTTTTAGCAGAGAACAGAATCTCGACCACATTGGCATTAGTAAAACTGCTCATAGTACTCTACGAGAAGATTGAAGCTGTTAATGGAACAATCCTTTTGAGTGGATAAAAGGTCTATTATAAGGAAAAGGACTGGAAAAGGACATAGAGAATTTTAAGTTAAAAAAATGACTTGGCAAAATGTTTTCTCTAATGTGTACCCATGTAATGCCTAATAAAAAATACAAATAAACGTCCTTTAAATAAGGAGGATGGGAATCAGAGGGTACACAAGGGACATAACAGTGTGGAGCTTAATTGAACCATAGAATACTGTGTTAAGTGCAGCAATCAATACATGGCACCTTAATTACGGTCTTCTGAAATATTCATTCTCTGCAGACAAAAGTCACTCATGTCAAAGGCATAAACAAATTACAAGAGACTAGCAGTGATATTTGGCCCTCTGCAAGAGGTTAACATCACCATATCAGTTGGGCACCCATGCCCCACAGCAATGCTTGTGACAGGTAGGAGGAAAGGAGGAAAAGAAGAGTCGAGAGCGGGCATAGAAGGACAGCAAGGGAGGAGGAGAGCAGAGAAAAGCAGGGTCGGTGGAACTTAAACAGATAGGGTTGGAGGAGGTAGAGGTGGGAGCAAGGGTATAATAGGGGTCAAGGAGAGAGAGAAGAGTGGAAGGAGGTGGAAACTACAAATGGAGGAAAATGTGTAAAAGATGACAGAGCAGGAAGCAAAGAAAGAATGAAGCAGATGATGGGAGTTCAACAAAGAAAAGAGGGGAGGTGGTGGTGGGAAGGAGGAGGTGCTCAAGTATAAGAAAGCCGTGGAGAAGGTGAAATGGACAAAAGAAGAATGAAGGAGTTGGTCGGAAGAAAGTGATAAGCAAAGGTGGAGTAAAAGGCAAACATAGCATGGCAGTATTGTGAGGGGATGAGATGGAAGAGAACCAAGGAGGTGAGGAGGAGATACAAAGAAAAAAATAAGAGAAGGAAATGAGCACTAGAAAGAGAAGAGGGGTTTAGCATTGAGGTGCAAGAAGGAATCCTGAAGCCTTCATCCTTGTTCAAATAAAGTGGTGAAAGATCTCACAATACACTTGAGGACTCGAACGATCCACCCACATAACAAGACACCACTGACAGAAGGGAAAGAGCTGATAAAGACAGAGTTCAACCCTTGCAAAAGAGACTGTAAGCTGACCACTGCACAGATGAGCAAGGACGCGAGGGTGATAGTGCAGGTAATCAGGTCCAGGAGGATCAGTGTCTCCCGAAGGACCCTCCTGACAAATCCATTGAGAGACACAAACACTGCACAAAAAAGTCAAGATAGACGTGCAGGATAAGTTAAAGTCCATGGACTGTGACTGACTCTTGCCCACCAAGAAGGTAGACCTTTTGCGAGATATGAAGGGACTGAGGGCCACAGTAATAAGGGAGGTTAGCATACATTATATCCCACTTTGGAACCCCATCCCCTAGACTCAGTAAAAACCTATCGTTTGTTTCTCTTTAAGCATATCGTAGATTGGAAACAATAAATGAATTCACCAGTGGTTCTCTGATGGGAGCAAAGGTTGCACTGCAAGTCGGATGCCAATGCAGATGATGACATCTGTGCACATTAGATGTTGATGCTTGCAACCGACCACACGACTTCAGCAGTGTGCATGCAGGAAGACTTTCAAAGTGACTCATTTTGGAAAAATGGGTCAGTGTAGATTACTTTTGTTACTGGTTTGATTGGAGGAATCACTTCGTTTTAGTCTGGTGTAGGTTGCCAGAACTCCCAGGAGTAGATCCTAGAAAATTAACTAGCACATTAGCATCAGAGACACACGGTGCTGTGTGACGAACGAGCCCTGGATTGGGACTGTATTTTCCCATCAAGTACATGCTGTTTCTGAGCGTGCAAATTGGTCGGGAAGTAAATGAATTATTTCGGGAGCAAAGCGGAGGTTCTTTATTGCGAATGTCTCGTTGCAATCGATCCATCACTTTCTCCGTTTGTTTTCACCGAACATTAAGCATTCGGACGCCTTACGGCAAAGTATACCCTGGAGGCATGCAGCGAGGCCCTTCAGGAAGAGAGCAAAAGGCATCAACATTGCGACGTTTTCATCACCGATTAATTTTTCAGAGGCACGGAGAGTTCTCTAGAATGCCAGAGCAAAAGGTCGCAGAGGGCAGTGGGATTCCAGCATCAATTATGTGGGCCTTCTGCTCCAATTTATCATTTGAAGATAGCATCTGGGCGGGTTTGAAAGCGTAAACTAGTCAATACTGCAGGACACACTGCGGCTAGAAAGACGCAGGCAGACTAAGAGCCCTGCAGATTAAAATAGAGAGGCAGACGTACAAAAAATGATGGGGGACTTGTTTAAGATAAATGCTGCGAGGCGCGGTGCTTTAATGTAATTGCTCTGGGTATTGCTGGGCTGGAAAAGAATCACTCACTTTGGGCGCATTAATCCGGTGTTCGTAGTGGGCCATTAGTAAAATCAGATGCAAGGCTGAGCAATGCGGCGGTACAGAAAAGCCTGCATTTGCTAAATGAACAAAGAATGAACTAGTGTTCTCGTATGTTCTCTCACAGCCTAGTTTGTTAACAATGCACGGTCAAAAGGTTCGCACCTGTTTTTCGGCTAGCCTGGAGCAGCCAGAAGGGAAAACGGGCAGAATAAGATGTGACTAATCTTTATCCCCTTGGTTAAGTTTAGGAGACTGAAAAAAAGTTGACCCGGAATATCATTTTTTTTACCTCATTCGAGTAGCCAGCAGATTGCACTCCTCCCCCTACCACCCCACACACCAACTCCATGGACATAGGTAGAGCCGTGTGGCCCGATTCATGGAATTATTTGGTTGGGAAATAGGGAACTTGTGCTCCAAACTGCATGCAAAATCCCATTTGTTGATTCATGAAATCAAAGGCACAGGACTTTTCTTGGACTTGCATGAAGTTCGCGCAGGCTTGGCACATCTCTGCAAGCCGCTTAGCGCCATGCGCGAGACCCCACGCAGAGCATGGGTGTGGCTAGCGCAGAGGGCTGGGAAGGGGGCGGAACACAGAAACTGGGCAAGAGCATGGAAAAAAAAGTGGGCATTAGGAGGGACGGCCCGCAAGCAGTCCCTCGCACATCCACAATTGCACCAAATGACATATATTGATGGAACCACCCACGCAGCCTTCCGGCATAGAAATGGCCACGCAAATCCCTAGATCTCTACGCAACCCGAGGCAGGCGTAAAGACACTTGCGAATAGGAATCGCAGCGCAGAGATGGGTTTGCATGTATGATTTAGAGGTGTGCGTGTACACAACCAGGGTTCCGATCCAACTTAGGGGTGCGCGTAAGCAGTGTAGCAGGGTGCAGGAACAGTTTACGGGGGCTCGCCCACAGAACATTTTCAGAGTTTAAACTGAGTTATGAAGTATCATAGCATGTTGTCGGGGTGCCGGCAACAGTTACGGGGACCCTGTGCAGGGTCCCTGAGATGCAGGCCTGTATGTAGCGGGGGCCACACACACTGTTTGAATGGTGTGTGTATTCACACCTGTGTGTGCACGCAGAGGTAGCTGTTCTGGATGTTTAGGCTTTGCGTGGGGGCGCGACTTGCAAATATGGTTACTTTGCACATGCGCAGAACGCATTTTCTTTTCTGCGCGCAGGCTCGCGCAGTGTTGTTCTCAGCGTGCATCAATCGCAGGAGAAATGCACACTTTTTGGGCCCATAGTGTTTAAGAAAGAAAGACACCACAGAGATCTATAGGATACCTTCTACAGATCTTTGTGAAATCGAAAGGTCACATGTTCAAGTTTAGGCATGTATGGTTAGCCTTTCATCCTTAGGCAGTCTATGAAAGAGTACTCCTGAGTTGTGTAATAACACCTGTTATCTGCATCTAGTTTAGTTAGTTTAGTTTATTATTTGTATAGCGCCGCCTGGCCCTAGGGCATCCAGGCGCTTGCGATGAATACAACAAGAATAATGAATACAACAAGAATAATGCAGCAGAAATGTACAAATCGATTACATATTTACAAATTTACAGTCTTGGTGCATGCTAGTGAGGTAGGGCTAGGCAGTTTCTTTGGATAGAAGCCAAGTTTTGGTGTTGTGTCTAAATCTGTGAAAGGACGGTTCTGATCTCAGCTCGAGTGGAAGTGAATTCCAAAGTTTGGAGGCAAGCACGGGGAAGCTGGAGCCACCTGCTTTTTGGAGCTTAAATCTTGGGATATTTGAGCAGTGTGTTTGAGCTGATCTGGTAGGGCGCGCTGGGGTGTGGTGCTTGAGGTTGTCGGATAGGTATCTGGGTGCTTGGTTAGCTAGGCATTTGTGTGTGAGTGAGATGGTTTTATATTCAATTCTTTGTGGTATGGATAGCCAATGGCAGGTGCGTCTGGCGTCCGAGATGTGTTCATGTTTGGGTATGTTCAGGGCTGCTCGCAAGGCGTTGTTTTGTATGACTTGTAGTTTGTTGATGTTTTTCTGACTGGTTCCCAAGTATAGCGCATTGCAGTAGTCAACTTTGGAAAGGACTAGCGCTCTGGCTAAGGTGATGCAGTTGGATGGTGAGAGGTAAGGTCTGCTGGCATTGATGAGTTTACAAGTGTAAGCAGTGGCTGATGAGATGGAATTGATCTGTCTTGTCAGTGTGAGGGAGGAGTCGAGGTAGATTCCTAGGGTTTTGACGCTGTTAGAGACGATGATGTTATTGCCGTCTATAGTGAATGCTTGATAGAGTTTGTCGAGTTTATTAAGTCTGGGTTGGGAACCTAGGAGAAGAAGCTCGGTCTTGTCGTCATTAAGGCAAAGGCCATGCTTGGCCATCCATTCTTGGATAATGGAATAAATGTTGTTGAGAGCAGTGAGGTCGGTGGAGTAGTCACCTGTTAAAGGGATCAGTATTTGGGTGTCATCTGCGTAGTTGGTGTAGATGACACCCAAGCGGTCCAGTATGTCAAAGAGGGGTTTCGTGAATACATTGTATAGAGTGGGGGAGACGCAGGAGCCCTGGGGGACACCGCAAGTGACTGGGGCTGGGATGGCAGAGGCTGTGGGTGCGAAGACTCTCATGGATCTGTTGTTAAGGAAGGAATGGATCCATGCGTTGGCGTTATCTGAAAATTTGGCTGCTGAGGATAGATGTTTGCAGAGGATGTCGTGGTTGACCAGGTCGAAGGCGGCCGATAAGTCAAGGAGGAGAAGGAGGGCTAGTTTACCATTGTCTTTAATGTTGTCCATCTGTGTCTTAAGGTCAATCAGGGCGGTCTCAGTGCCGTGTTTGGGGCGGAATCCTGATTGTCTGAGTCCTAGTAAGTTATTTTTCTCAAGGTGGTTCTGTATCTGGAGATAGGCAGCTCTGTCGAGGATTTTTAGTAGGAAGGGTACAGTCGTTATGGGTCTGTAGTTGGTGGGGACATTAGGGTCAAGGGTGGGCTTCTTAAGTAAAGGAAGAACCCAGGAGTCCTTGAGGTTGTTGGGCACTATGTTGGAGGTGAAAGATGCATTGATGAGGGAGGTGATGAAGGGAGCAAGTTGTTTGGCTGCATCTTTAATGATAGGGGCTGGGCAAGTGTCGCCTTGGCATTTGGACGGTTTAAGAGAGTAGATTATTTCTTCAACCTCTTTAATGGTTATGGTGGAAAACTCAAAGAGGTTATTGTCATCATTTTGGGGGGTGGTGTGGGTGTGTGTAGAGGGGGTGATGTTATCGGAGAGGGTGAGGCTTTCTTTCTTTGTCAGGATTTTGGCTTGTAGCGTGGCAATTTTGCCTAGGAGTGCTTCCTGGATGTTCGTGCACCAGTGGATGTCTTTGTTGCAAGTGTCTGGAATGGGGGAGGGTGATTCGAGTTCTCTCAGGATATTGAAGAGCTCTTTGGTATTAGATTTGGCGTTGCTGATTCTTTCATTGTACATGTTTTTTTTAGACTGGATGATGGCTGATTTATAGATGTTCGATGCCAGTGCGTAGGATGTCTTATTAATAGTGGATGGTGACTGTTTCCATGCTAATTCAGCTTGTCTTTTGGCTTTGCGGAGTGTTTTTAGTTTGGGGGTGAACCAGGAATTGAGGTGTGCTCGTGGTTTGGCTTTCCGAAGCTTGAGTGGTGCTATGGTGTTTATGGCCTTAAGGATAGTTGTGTTGTATAAATCTACTAATTCAGTAGGGTTGGTCATGGTGGGTGAGAAGTCGATGATGGGTTGGAGTAGCGGGAGGAGTTTCTCTAGTGTGATATTTTTGTTGTTTCTTGTGAGTGTGGGTGGGGCATTGGAGGAGGGCACTGGTGTTTGAGTGCCTTTGTTGATGGTGAAGGTAATAAGGTGGTGATCGGTCCAGGCGCATGGAGTGTTGGAGAGGATGGTAGTGTTGCAATTGAGGTCAGCTATCCAGTCAAGGATGCGGCCTTTGTTGTGTGTGGGTTGTGCGATATGGTGGGTGAGTCCTAATTCTGAAATAGTGTTGGCGATAGTGTGAGCTTTGTCATCTTTCTCATCATTGAGACCTAGATTAAAGTCTCCTAGGATGAGTAGTCGAGAGTTAGGTTTGATATTGTTAGAGAGTAGAAGGGCTATGTCGTCATTAAAGGATAGTATGGGGCCTGGCGGTCTGTAAATGAGGTGGATGGTGATAGTGCTTGTGTGCGTTGTGGATAGTTTGAGGGTGAGTAATTCCGCTGATGTCAGTGATTGGTTTTGTATGTGTCTAATGTTGATGGAACTTTTTGCAATAACGGCTACTCCACCACCTTTAGCTGTTTGTCTGTCTGCACGGTAGATGGTATAGTCATTGGGTATAGCAAGTGATAGAGAGGGGCCAGATGCTGGGTGGAGCCAGGTCTCTGTAATAGCTATGAAGTCGAGATCATTGACGGTAATAATGTCGGCAATGTCTAAGGCATGGGCGACGACAGATCTCGCATTGATGAGTGCACCTTTAGTGGTTTCGGTGGTGATGCATGATTTTTTGGTGTGGGTGCGGGGGGAGGGTGCGATCAGGCCGTGTGATATCTGGTCTGTCGGAAGTGTAGGGCGTGTGCAGTGAGGGGCAGATTTGGTTAAGGTTATGTTTTGTTTGTTGCCTAGATTGGGGAAGGATGCGGGTGTGTGTGTTCTGGATCTGAGTCGGGTGAATCTCGATAATCCTGAGCAGGGATAGGATCTGCTGGTAGAGAGGTTCGTGATAGTGGGTTGGCCGATGGGAGTAGTTTGTGATGCTTCTTGGGGGCTGGGGGTGTCTGCTATGCGATGAGAGTCAATGGAGGAGGTAGGCTGGAAGGGGTTGATGTTGGGTAGGAAGGGGGTGGGGCAGGGTATGGGATAACGTCTGGGGCAGGCTAGTCTGCTGAGGCCGTTGGGGTGTAAGCGAAAGTGTGGCCCTGTACAAGGGGTGTCATGGGGGACCAGGCAGAATGGGAACATAATGAGGAAGGTCCAGGTTATCATGTCTGAGTTTAGAGGGAACTGACGCACAAAATCGTCAGAGAGAAGCTAGTGCGCAATGTTAGTACACAATGGTGCTGCAGTGAGGGTACTAGCGCAGAGAATCGGAGAAATGCTAGTGCACAGTGCTGATACCCAGTACTAATACACAGTGTACTCTAAGCGACCATAAGGCACTACACAATGTCACAGTAGTCTCTAAGCGACCATAAGGCACTATACAATGTCACAGTAGTCTCTAAGCGACCATAAGGCACAACACAAGTGGTCACAGTGGTCTCTACGCGACCATAAGGCACTACACAATGTTACAGTGGTCTCTAAGCGACCATAAGGCACTACACAATGTCACAGTAGTCTCTAAGCGACCATAAGGCACTACACAAGTGGTCACAGTGGTCTCTACGCGACCATAAGGCACTACACAATGTTACAGTGGTCTCTAAGCGACCATAAGGCACTACACAATGTCACAGTAGTCTCTAAGCGACCATAAGGCACTACACAATGTCACAGTAGTCTCTAAGCGACCATAAGGCACAACACAAGTGGTCACAGTGGTCTCTGCGCGACCATAGGGCACTACACAATGTTACAGTGGTCTCTAAGCGACCATAAGGCACTACACAATGTCACAGTAGTCTCTAGGCGACCATAAGGCACAACACAAGTGGTCACAGTGGTCTCTAAGCGACCATAAGGCACTACACAATATGAGCAGTAGTCTGTGTTATACCGTACTGCGAGAACAGGGTTCAGTGAAGGCTTGAAGCAGTTCAGGTTGCTGGCTGGAACAGTTGAAAAAAGGTTGCTGTAAGGGGCGGTATGTTTACCCCAGAGGAGATGGGCAGGGGATCTAGCCCTATGCTCGGTGGCGTATACAGGCTAGAGATAGGCACAGTGCACAGTGCCTTCGAGGTGGGCCGGTTCGGAACCTGCTGGCTTGTGGTTGGCTCCCAATAGAGGAGAGGGGCCAATCACGATGTTTGCAGGGTTGCGGGGCCGGATGGAGGGCTAAAGATGCGGCGGACAGCCATCTTTAAATGGTGTGGACCTCGGGGCTTCGATTGGTGGCTGGATGCACTTTGAGTGCATTAATGGGGCAGATCCTGGCAGGAAAGGCCGCACTGGGCAACGCTGGAGCAGTGCGGATATTACTAAATAATTTGCCGCGTGTTGCCTTCAAGACGCACGCTCGTGCTGTAGCTGGGGACTCGTGACATACCTGGTGTCAGCAGCTCCAGCAGTAGATGGAAGGAGCTCCTGCTCATGGTGGCTCTGGATTTGTAAGGGCAGAGTTTCTGGCCCCTGGCTCCTGTGGCTCCGAACAGGCACCCAACAGGCCTTAGAATGGCCTTCGAGCTGGCCGCCGGTGTAATCCGCCTGCCGGCGGTTCCAGCTGCTGAAATTGAGGCTCAGCCTCGGTTTCACGCCGCGCTGCGCCCGGCATGGGCGAGTCAGGCGCCGTGTGGGGACAGGGTCAGGCAGGCCCTGTCCGAGTTCCCCGCTCGGCGCGTGGTTCCTCTGCTGGGCTGGTGGTGCTGGGGGGGCTCCTGCCCTCGCCCCACGATGAGGAAGGGTGGAGTGGGGGGTTAGCAGGCACCCAACAGGCCTTAGAATGGCCTTCGAGCTGGCCGCCGGCGTAATCCGCCTGCCGGCGGTTCCAGCTGATGAAATTGAGGCTCAGCCTCGGTTTCACGCCGCGATGCGCCCGGCATGGGCGAGTCAGGCGCCGTGTGGGGACAGGGTCAGGCAGGCCCTGTCCGAGTTCCCCGCTCGGCGCGTGGTTCCTCTGCTGGGCTGGTGGTGCTGGGGGGGCTCCTGCCCTCGCCCCACGATGAGGAAGGGTGGAGTGGGGGGTTAGCAGGCATCTAGAGAGGAGTCAAATCGTAGCGTATTATTATTATTATTATTATTATTAGTATTATGTCTGGAGGTTCCAAAAGCCATAACCATGGATGCTAACTTTTCACAGTGGGCTGGTGGGTCATTTGAACATTACCATTCTTCTTGACACCCCTTCACAAAATGTTCATATTTGTGAAGTATGCATATCCCCGCCGACCAACCTCAATAACATTCTCTCTTCCCTTTCAACCACGATGCAGGGCTGGCGAATCCTTTCCAAACCCCTCATCCCCCTCCTCTGCCCTGTTCTCTCTCTCCCCCATGATTTATTTATCCTGTATTCCTTACCTCGCATGACACTTCCAAAACTAAAAGGAGGCAGGGACCTTTTTTTACTCTCACCTCCTCTCTTAGCCCCCAGCCCCACCCTCGTAGAAAGGGTAACTTTGCTGCCTTCCACAATTGACCACCAATTGCAGGCCAGCTGCTAGCATTGCATATCTTGAAAGACTAGACTCTGCTGTTAATTACTATCTCTGATAGTGTGTGCTGTGTTGCAGGTTATCGAATAGAAAAACTGGGATTGGCATAACTACTGTATGAAGGAATTAAAGGGGCGCTGTAGTGTTGATAAATGCTTCTTATATATGTATCCTGGACCAATGCCAACAGAAATAATTCCAAAAAGTCACTCTAAAAGAGCAATTGATTGAATTATGTCACAACAGACGCCCACACCCAACCTGACATCTTCAAATAAAGGTGCATGCTGTAATCGTATTAGTGAACAAGATTGGTGATGCACGCATGGTTGAGGATAATCGTTTTTTATTTATTTACTAGAACAGAATTCAGCTGAAGCTCATGGATAAGCTAACACACACCTTCAACACCATAAATTTATTGAATGTCAGTTCCTCTCTAGTAGCATCGCCGTTTTATTCCAAGCACCGAACGTTGGAAGCTTCTGTATGGTTCCCAACCACAGTATTTAATTAGGCCTTATAGACCAAGGCAATAGTCATTACTCGTGGGTAATGATCCATCCCTAAGTTATTGCCTGAGGCAAAACCAAGGGCTGTAAGTTGTGGAAGGGTCATTATCTCTGACAATAATGACTCATCTTGAGGTCCGCAAGGATATTAACGGTTGGGGAAGTGTCAATACAAAAAAACAATGTTTTTGTGGGAGACGAAATGACCCTTTACATTTAACTTGTAATGTTAATTTAAGAAACAGGGATCTAGTAACAATACATGTTTAGTTTATTTCTGTGTGATAGTTTGGGGAATTGAACTGCACATGCCCCTCTATGCCTTTTCACTGCTGCAGGCAATTGCTTTTGTGCTGCTTTTCAGGCTGATGCTCAAGTCAGAATGTTTGACATTAGTCTATACCGGTCATTATAGATATTATTCTGAACGTTTGAATTTAGAAATTGAGAGGTCTACAGTGGAATCCATGTGCTAATAAAGCATATGGCTGTGCACCTAGAAACAAATATAATCAAAAGGTATTACCCAAATTGTTCGAGTACAATTGTTCGAATGATACAATTGACCGAATTACAGGGGTCCGAATTGACCTTCTGCACAATTGACCGTATAGTAATTTTTATATATATAATGGGTTGAGTTGGGGTAATAATAATAATATAAGGGGATTAGGTGGGGGGGTTGGGGTGGGGGTTGGATTGGGTAGGGAAAGCAGGGGGTCCCCCCGCATATATATCCTAAATGACCATTTCAATTTGGTCAATTGAGCAGAAGGTCAATTGTCATTTGGACAATTGTCATTCGAACAATTTGTATACAACCTAATCAAATAGTCTTTCTATTTGTTCACTTTCTTTAAGGGACGTCATTTCACCAAGATGCCTGGGGTAGCAGAAGTTACATCACACGACCCTTGAACCCTGATGACATCAAATGAAGTGATGTAGTTTGATCCGGCCCCAAGTAACATCACAGGAAGTGATGGCAATTGACCTTCAGAGTTTTCAGATGCATCTAGCACCCGTGTTTCCAGGCGCTCTAATTTCAGCCAGATATATGAACTGTGGCGCAGAGGGAGGCGTGATTTGTCCACAATCACACATTTGGGGATATTCCTTTTCCATATTCGACGTGGGCTCTATATGTAAAACATACATAATGCAATACTTGTAACAGGGTAACCAAAATCTCTAACACAGGCTACAGCTAGTTTATGAAACATCTATAGGTCAATGGACACAGACATACTTGTCATCTGTGGCATCGGGAGGATAGCTCAGGGTCAACATGCTCGGAGAACCACAGGTTTGAGCCCCGGGTCCGTGCTTAGCAACCTCTGTGTTTTAAGCCCTTTATAAATAACCTATCATATCATATCATTGCTGTGTGTCAGCCAAGCCAAAACGCACTGACCTGGGGAGGTGTGTGCTGCTGTTTACCCAGGAGATAAATGCTGCACTAGCAAGGCCTGAAAATGAAATCATTGACCAGGATTTAGTATCAACAAAATTCCCTAGTTATAAATGTATCTATGTGTCAGCTACCACTGCGACAGAAGAAACCTATTAGACTCGGCTGCATGCACACAGGGAAGCGCACCTGATAATGTTATATTTGCTGGAGTATAATACCTGGAAAAGGTTCTTTCAATGTAACAAATACCCCCCATAGTTTTCATTTCATTTCATTCGCAGGACAAAGGTGCAACACCTTTGTCCTGCGCCCCTACCCACCGGGGGTCATTTTTGACTCCCCTCTCTCTTTCTCTTCTCACATATCTGACATGTCCAAAACATCTCACTACCTTTTCTCATCTTCCCCCAGAGACTCACTGTCTCCAGAGCCCTGGTCCACTACAGACTGGACTACTGCAACAGTCTCTTTCTCAACCTTCTTCTCGCCAACCTTTTCAACTTATCCAGAACAGAACTACATGACTTATCCAGGGACTGCATCTCTCTGGCACCAAAATCCCTTCACTGGCTCCCCGTGGCTGCAAGGATCAAGTTCAAGTCCCTCTGCACAGTCCACAAGGCTTTCTGGGACCGGGCCCTTACTACCTACAATGCTCTCTTCCCAAAATCTCTCCTTCTAGATCCCTCTGCTCGGGCTCCTCCAACTCTCTGTGGGTGAGCTGTTTTTCCAAACAGAGATTTTGGGGTAGATCCTTATCCTCGGTAGGTGTCTGGCTCTGGAACAGCCTCCCTGACTCTTTCCATCTTGAACCGGACCTCCTTAAGTCTGGAAACTACTCAAGGCCTTCCTTTTCTCTTCCTATTTCTCTCTCCCTCTCCCCTGCTAACCTTGTCTCTCCTTGCTTCTTTTCCTCGTTCTTTCTCTTCCCCAATCTGCTCAGCTGGCAGGCGGGTTTCCTGGTGTACCTCCAGAGCCCTACAGGATCCAGGCTCCCCCGGAAATCTTGCACTTGCCTCTGGGCTTCTGCACTTTGCTTAGCACTACTGCATCATGCTCCATGAGAGGGGAAACCACTCTGCACTCAACCCTGGCCCTTGCTGGACTGAGCGCACTTGTCCCCCTCCTTCGCACTTTCTGTTTCTGTGCACTTGCACAACTTTGAATGTACTAGACGTAACAAGTCTGTCTGTCCGGTCGTCCCTTTGTCTCCCCTCCCTACCCAGGCCTAGCACTGTAGTTTATTGTACTGTGCGTCCATCCCCCTTCTCATCTCACTCCTTGTCTCACACTTACACTAGTAGATATGCTTCTGGTCTACTATGCTAGTTATTGCTGTTTGATCATTCGGAATCTTCAAGGCCTAAAAATGAGCTAAGAATGACAACTGTAATCCCTTGTTCCCTTCCCACCTTGAAGCGTTTTGAAGCACTTCACTTGGGTATAAGTGCTTTGAAAATAAACAATTACAATTACAACAAAGCACAGGGCACGCCACAACCCAGGCCGATCCGGACCAACACATGTGTGCAATGTCAATGATGATTATGCCATTGCACGGGCATGCACTACTGCAAGTGAAAGAAGCAAATATATTTTTTAATTAAAGCTTATATGTTTCACATAGCGTAGAAACAAGAGGGAGGTGCTTGGTCCAGAAATATAGCAGCCACCAGTGGTGGCTGGTGAGTTATTTTTTGGAGGGTGTAAATATTTGCCACCAGTGTGTGATTGCGAAAAAAGCATAGCAAGGGACCCTGAACTAACAGAAATGGGTTTGGGAAGTTCAGGGGGTATTCTCCACCCTCCCCATAGAAAATATTTTGAATAATGGGTTAAAATGGTGCATTACACAGCACACTTTCTCTAAACATGTAGGTAAAATGTCAACTATTTGGGTAAAAGGTCAGCAATCGGTTTTGGAGAGTGTAGGGTAAATCATGAACAAAAGTACAATAGATGCAGGTCACCAAAAGAGCACAGGGCATTTCCCAATGCATATCATGCTGGTCCCTGCAATATATGCCAGTATAAAAAACATTGGGCCTCATTACACGGTAGGCGGTAAGGGTTTACCTGTACCGGTATTTTACCGGTACAGGTAAACCCTTACCACCTTACTACGAGGTCCCTTTGCGGGTTGGTACATTAACGCCTGCTTTTAGCAAGCATTAAAAAACGAACCCGCAAAGGGACCGGGGTGCTAATTGCGGTACCGCAATTTGCGGTACCGTAATTAGCGCCTTCCCTCTTCCCATTATGCCCTATGGGGCAAAAATGGGAATGGGGAAGGGCAATGGAGGAAGGAGGAATTACCGCCTTCCCAACCTTAGAATAGGGCAGTAATTCCCCTTTCCTACAAGGCGGTACCGGTAAATTACCGGCATGAACCATGGCGCTAATAGCGCTATGATTTACCGCCTACCGTGTAATGAGGCCCATTGTCATGCTGGCTGTGCCCATACATGTCCATGCTGGTTTTACAACATATGCTAGTATTCCCATATAAGACCATAATCATGTTGGCTTTAAGATGTTTTTATATAGTATCGTTAGTGGTACTGGGCACAGAATGGCTCTGCCAATATATGCCTGTACTCCTCTGTAAGAGCATACTCCTGTTGGTTTGGCTATTAAAAGTGACAAGTCGCAATATGAAAACCTGTCCAAACTGGTTCCAATGTAAGTCAGTCTAGACCCACAAGAACACTTATCATGCTTCATTCATCATAAATCTTAGTTAATAAAATGTCATGCTACAGTAAACAATATACAGGCCGTGGCACCAAAACATCACTTTAGCGAGGTAACACTACTTATCATGCTTGTTTTTTTTAAAGATGCCGGGTAATAAATGTCATGCCACAGTAAGCAATAGCTAGACTGACTGCACCAAAATGCCAGTCTAGTCAGGTAATGACACACATGAACTAGTCTTTTCTCGAAAATACCAGTAAAACATGCAAAGTCAATAACGGATGTGTCAAAAATGCGCTAGTGATCCCCAGTCTCCCAGTGCCATACACACGCATGCACACAAGCACCCCTTTTCAACCACCTGTCACTCACCCATACCTGTACTCTCACATTCATTCACAATGCATTCATTCACACTGCATTCACCACACAGGCACACGTGCCAACGACCACCCACCCACCCAACCACACCATTCAAACACTACCACATCAATACTCATTCACCCACCAGTCACTCACTCACACCTTCTATTACATCCACTCATTGCATTCTCTACACAGGCACGCACCCACCCTCCAGAACATTCAAAAACACACCATCACATTCATACTCGTTCACCCACGAGACACTCACTCATACACATTTTCTTACCTCCACCCATTGCATTCTCTACACAGGCACAAACACACCCCCACAGAACATTCAAAAACATGCCATCACATTCATACTCATTCACCCACCAGTCACTCACTCACACCTTCTCTACATCCACTCATTGTATTCTCTACACATGCACACACTCACCCAGAGTATTCAAAAACACACATCACATCACATAACTTCTCATTCACCCACCATTCACATACAAGCATTTGACACACAATCCACACATGCAAAATACAAATGATATTTAAAGAAAGACTACTGACCTTTTTCTTGCAGCTTCAGTCCATCCTTCCAGGCCACCCTCGGCTTGTACATGCTGCTCAGAAACCAGGAAGCTGTGAGAGCTCAGCATAAGTATGATGCAGGTGTAAAGCTTGGTGTCTCTAAATGAGGGTTTGAAGAGATATCTATGTGGATATATCATTCTTTTTACTAACAACAACCCCTCACCTAACACTCCCTAGTGTACAGTTCCACATCACAAGTCTGGAACAAAAGACAAACTGTTTGATTCAAACTCAAATGTATTTCAATTAAAGGCAAGTGCTAATATAGTTTGGCAGTACTTGCTGTGTTTTCCTTTTGGCGTTGCATTTGCATGTGTGTTCGAGATTAGCCATCTGCTAATGCTGCATGGCACTGTTAAGTCCGAATTGGTGCATGGCGAAAGTGCGTGGACAAGTGCTAATACAATTTTCCAGTACTTGCTGTGTTTTCCTTTTGGTGTTGGATTTGGCCGTGTACTCGAGACTGGCTATCTGCTAGTGCTGCCTGGCACTGTAAGAACCAGAGCCGCTGTGTGGTAAAAGTGCTTTAACAAGTGCTAATACAGTTTGGCAGTTTGAAGGGGAGATTGTCCTGCCTACTGGGGAGTGTATTTGATAGCCTTATTTCTACACAGAGATCGCCGACCTGATCTTAACAGAAATCTCGACCTCCTTGCCATCACAGAGTCTTGGCTACATGCTGGTGCAGGACCTATGCTCATGCTAGCAGTCCCAGACGGATACTCAATCCTAAAACAGGACAGACTCGAGGCGCGTGGTGGAGGCACGGCCATCACATTCAAATCTAGCCTATCTCTGAGACTTGCCCCCACCATCGACACCCAATCTTGTGAAGTTCTCTCAGCCAAACTACCATTAGCAACTCCCAGACCCTTACCGGTCACCTTATTTATAGACCTCCCGGCACCATTGGGACCTTTGAGGAGGATATATCTACCATTCTCTCAAATAACCTCAAAAATTCCTCACAAAAACTCCTTCTAGGCGACCTCAAACTCGGCTTCAATGACCCACTTGACAACCACGCCACCACTACTGCCAATATCTTGTCCCAACTAGGCTTCCTCCAAAAAACTAATGCACCCACCCACCCACAGTAAAGGGAGGATACTCGACTGGGTGGCTGACCATAATTGCAAGGCCAACATTGTGTCCATCTCACCGCAAGCATGGACTGACCATTTCCTTGTGTCTTGTACACTAATCACAGCCAGACCCCTCCCCATACCCTCTCTGACTGCTCCCTAACCAGGAATAAAAAGAATATTACAGCAGAAAGACTTATCCCTCTCATTCTCCCTACCCTCAATGCCCTACCAGACAGCTCCAACCCCAGCTCACTGGTCAATTAATATAATAAAGTCATGACAACCTCACTTGAAACCATTGCCCCACTCAAATTGAGACAGAGTATGCCTAAAGTCCACCTGAATAAATGGTTCACCCCATATTTAAAAGACCTACGGCAAAAGGAAATAAACTACTCCCCTCTGAAGAAAATAAAACTAAACTCACCAAAATTTCAGCCCTCTACAAAAAGGAAATCTGCCTGGCCAAACGTGAAACTTGCAACAGCCGCATCTCTCAAGCAAATTCCAGTATGAAGGAATTATTTACCATCCTAAAAGAATTAGACCCCCACTGCGACGCCAGACACCTGTACGAAAGACAGAATGCTGTGCTCTGATATCCAGCAAGCACTAAATATTAAAGTGACCACTCTCCAAAACAAAATTGCAGAAAAAAAAGCAGCCCTCACCACCTCTACTACCTCAACACCACCGCTCACAACCCCTCTAACTCCAGAAAGCCCACCGGCTTACTTCAATTTTTCCAAAATCTGCATTCTTGAGGTGGAAAAAGTTATATTATCTTTCAAATCCTCCAAATTCCAGGGCAAACTCTGCCCAGCCCAGCCCAGCCCAGCTTATCAAGGACACAGCTAGAGACCTAGCTCCCTTCATATCCAAGCTCATTAACGCCTCATTCATAACTGGCTCCATTCCCAACAACCTCAAAGAATCATGGGTGCGCCCATTGTTAAAAAAAACCTAGACCCATTAATACCCACTACTGAGCTATCACGACTGTTCCTTTTCTGTTAAAAATCTTGGATAAGGTTGCTTATCTACAAATTCAGAACTACCTTGAATCCCACCACCTTCTAGGAGCTTGTCAATCTGTCTTCCATCGCCAATACGGAACAGAAAACACACTCATCGACTAAGCCCAAGTTGATGAGCTCAGAGATAAGGGGAAATCAGCCCTCCTCTACCTCCTCCTCAACCTCTCGGCTGCATTCGACCTTGTAGATCACAAGGTCGTATGCAGCCATATAGAATCAGCTGCACACTTCCAAGGAGGCTATAGTCTGGATTGAATCATTTTTAAGTAGGAAAACTATGAGAGTGTTCCCCACCTCTGCTGCTGCAGACTCTATCCCTATCACCTGTGGTGTGCCCCAAAGCTCTTGTGTCTCTCGGTCTCTGTACAACATATTCACAAAGCCCCCTTTTTCGATCATCTTGACCATCTTGGTATCACCTACACAAACTATGTAGATGATACTCAGATTCTCCTCCCACTTTCTAGGGATTACGGAAAGGATTTAGCCTTGCTGAATAGAGTGTACCTCATTATCCAGGCATGGATGGCAAAGCACGGTCTGTGCCTGAATGATGATAAAACAGAGCTAATTATTTTAGGCACCCCCAACAAGCTAAAAAAACTAAGCCCTGATTACACCTCCTTCATAATCGATGGTAACCTCATCACAGTTGCCACAGAGGTAAAAACCCTGGGCTTTTACCTCGACTCAACTCTTTCCTTCACCAAAAAAGTTAATGCCTTGGCCTCAGCCACTGCTTACACTTGTAAACTCATTAGAACAGGAAAACAATTTCTCTCTAACATCAGATGCCTCATCCTGGCCAGAGCTCTCATCCTGTCCAGGCTAGACTATTGCAACGCCCTCTACATCGGTGGCAATAAACACACAATTAGGAGAATCCAAACCCTTCAAAATAATGCCCTTAGAGCAGCCCAGGCAAGAAAACAACTGGCTCACTACTTATGACAAAATCCAGTTAAAAACTGCCTCACTCACCCACAAATCTCTGAACAATGCTGTACCTACTTATCTCTTTGAGAGATTCCACAGAAGAACCTTGTCTAGACCCTCTAGAACGGTCAACAAGAAATGCCTCATTACTCTTAGGTTTAAGATATCTAAGTGGGGGGTGCAGATTACCAGTTAAAACAGCCCAGCTTTGGAACTCCTTAGCACCAACACTCCGAGCTGATCAATCTTACCAGACCTTTAGACATAACTATATAAACTGGCTTAAGACATCCGATTACTGAGGCTTGCCACCCCTTTGACATCACACACAGATTCTCCTCTTTTGCTTGACCTAGACTATAGCAACAGCTCTTGTGCTGTTGCTTTTCTCTGTTTTCCCTCACAACTTGTATATGTTGCTTTGCATAACTTCGCTACAAAACTGTCTTATGTATTTATTTCGGCAACTCAAGCTGCAAACTAGCTCGTGTCTCAAAACATCATGCACACACCCTCTACAGTCTACTATGTGTATATATGCCTGTAACTCAAGCTCTGAAATTCCTTTTAACCTGTATTCATGCCTGTAACTTAAGCTGCAAACTTCCTTGTAACCTGTATTCATGCCTGTAACTTAAGTTGCGAACTTCCTTGTAACCTCTGCACCCTGATACCCCCGGATCTGGCGCGAATTACAAATAATAAACAAACAAACAAACAATTACACCAGAAATGCTTATAGAGAATCCCCAAGAGAGAACGGAAGTACTCAAGGATTCTATATAGATGTATCCACACTCAACACCATGCAATTCACAATAAAGGTACTATTACAATTATGTGTAAAAATCAATGAAGATCTGTGTCTGCAGTGGTCAACTCTCTCTAGTTTATTAAATATATAGCTGGACTTTGTTGAACAAAGGAAACAAGGATAAAGACAGAATACTTAATGAAGTTGTGTCGGACCCTCAGGCAGAGTCTGAAAGAAAATTGGATACTGCCATTGTTATAATGAGGACTGTGGTCCAAGGTGAAGAGTCTCAACAAAACAGGACAATAATCAAGACTTGTGATAATGAGGACATAGATATCATTAGGAAAGAACGGTGCCGCCTAAAAAGACTGAATATACTAAAAGTCAAACAATGACAAAAGAAAGCCTATATCCATCCTACACAAGATTTGAATATAAATACGACTAGCAATAGTTTGAATAAATGAACGGAAAGGAAAAAAGTCAGGCGTAGACAAAAAAGGAAAGAAGGACGGAGCAGACTATTAACAGATTGGGTGATTGAAGCCCCTCAGTCAGCAGATGTACTGGAAACATCCACGAAACAGAAGGGTCAGTTCCAGATAAAAATCAATTTGAGACCCAGAATGTGTTGAAGTGAATGGTGAGCACGATCAGAAGCATAAGGATACCAGTGACCATAATATAGTTAACATTTTGTGTACTCATTAACATAGTGAAGGAATGGTAATCATGATAATAGTCAGCCGGGTCCCAGCAGTCATAATAGGGTAAATACTCTGTGTGCCAACATAGTAAAAGGGAAGGTACAACTGAAAGGAGGTCACCATTCATGTATCAATGCAGACTTGTTCCCGAGTGGGGATCATTATTGGCTGAACCATTCCCACATCCTGTATTTATTTGCTCTGATCTCTGCTCCACCTGTACTTTGTTCTAGTGACTTGAACTATATTGATATTCTAGATCACTTTGAAAGACCAATGTCAAGATGTATTTGTCATTCTAGTGATATAGTAGATCTTGTTATGTCCCATACCATTCATTTCTTGAAAATGAAATATGACCTCTCGGTGGATAACCATGACATAGGTATCGTACCTTAAGAACCAGACACCAAATGTACGATAAGGCTAACATTTAATAATGTAAGTAGGCAAGTGTCTGTCAGAAAAGAAAATGGCAGAAATGATAAGGAAACCAATGAGTGGAATTGGTTATCCAATTTCTTATCAGTTAAAACCCAAGAAGACCCTGAATTAAGAAGATATTTATATGGAACATGAGGGGTCATAGACATTTTAAGTGTAGTATAGGTGGACATAAATTGTTGGAGGTAAATGGCATAGTACTAATGCAAAAGGTTGGTTAACTGTACCTTTTTGTCTAGATAGTTTTAAACATGTTCAAAAGATGGCAACGAAAGGACCAATTGGTAGAGTGGCAGGTGGTCTGCCTATGGCTGTTCGTAACTTATACTGCCTATGAAGTGCCCATGGCAAAATATATATGGCAGCCTATGGGGGTAGAAATTGAGTTCAAATCAATATTGCATATGAAGCCCTGCAAGTTATTGCCGGCTAATGTCTATGACCTGCCTGGATCTTAATTTACTGCAAACATTCAAAAGGAAAGTTATGTTATCGTCTCAAAATTGTATCGCATAATCCTGATGTACAGATAATGTTAGGGGATGATTTAAATACTGTCTGTAAAGCAAAAACTATTATTACTGAGCCTGTGACCTAAAAGGCAAGCTGTAGCTATGAGTGTGTGAAAGAGACGGCCAAGGGATGGAGTTGGGTAGAATTTTGCAAAGATTGGGATTTGATCAAGTTCAATGGTCGCAGTAAGGGAGATGTTCCTGAGATGGTCACATGGTTCAATGGCTTAACAAAATCTACTCTTGACTATGCTTTTATTAGCATAAATCTCTTAGATAGAGTACATAAATTATTGATAATTAGAATTAACTATAGCAATCCCCAATAATGAAAGTGAACCTGGGGATTAAAAGAAACCAGGCCATACAAGATAAAATTGGGTCGTAGATGTGAATAGTAGGGTAACAGGATTATATGTTAGGATAAAACAATAGACCCAATTAGTTGAACTTTGGCACATGACTTAGAAAGTAGGTTTAGGCATTTGGTCCAGGCATCAAGTAATGATATATTGTTATGGATCGAGAAGCGCACACAGATCACTGTGGTAGTTGGTGAGAATGATAGGCTTTTGCGGGGATGAAAAACTAACATGAGGTTTGACCCAGAGATTAAAGCAGAAAAAAAGAGTTTTTCAAGAAAATGTTAGGTATTCTAAGAAGATCACCAGTGATGGTGGAGAGGCAATAACCTTGATTAAATTGTGTAAAAACAGATACAATAACTGGGGAAAGAGAAGATGGTATAGATTGCAAAATATAAAGTAGTAATGCTTCTTCACCTCACTGTGTAAGTGGTACTCTAAAAAGGTATGAGAAGTACTAAATCAGATAAAGGGAACAAAAGAACGACAATTACCCAACCAAATAAGTAGGGGAGTTTGGTTAGAATACATCTCTGAAAAATATCAGACCTGTTATGTAATAGGAGATGTGTTAGGAGATGGATATGAACAAGCCACGGTAGAAAAAGAAGATAAGAAATCAGTATTTGATTACGGCGAAGTCTTGGGAAAGATTGAGAAGCTTAAGAAGTCAAGGGCACCTGGCCCTGAAGAACTCCCTAATGTTGTCTTGTTACAGGAACCTGAACTTTGGGTGGAATTATTAACTGTTTTATTTAATAAGATTACCAGAGAGGTCATTACACTAGAAGCCATTTGGATCCTCATATAAAAAGCACCCAAGAAACTACCGATTACTGTCATTGCTTGACATAACTGAGAACGTGTATCCTAGTATATTATTTAGGAAATTACATTAATGGTGAGACAAAAAGTGTCTATTGAGTCCATTCCAAACAATATCCTGCATAGGGCTCAGCGATAACAAAAAACATTATTTTCTAAATTCTTTAATAAGGACTACGCAGGTAAAGGAGAGCCTCACAATTTTCCTGTTTTTCATGGACTTCAAGTATACGTTTGATATGGTAAGGAGAGTGATATTAAGGGAAAAGTTAAAGAAATGGAATCTGGTGTAGGAATTATTGTGGTTGATTCGACAATTTCATGTGAACACTACAGTCATGGTTAGATTGAGCAGAATGGGGACCAGCACAGAGGAAATTCAAACATTGGAATGCCTTAAGCAAGGCTCTGTGCTGCCCCCACTACTGTTCAATGTATATGTGGCTGATAACCTAGAAGGTTAGTGAAAGCTAATTGTTTGCCACTGAGAGTTGGCTATCAAATGGTAAGGTGGCTTTGTTACACTGACGATGTACTAATAGATCGTAAATACCTCAGGCTATGGAGAGTGGGCAACCCACTGTGTGAATTTGCAGGTGAGAATGGGTTAGTAGTTAACCTTGAAAAGACAAAGGGCCTCATCACGAGTTGGGCGGTAACGTTGGTGCTATTAGCGCCAGTGCTAATAGCCCTACCGCCAAACCCCCCAGCCCTATTAGTGCCGGATCACTGGTTTGGCAGAACGGTTATTGCCCATTCCCCATTGGGCCCATTCTGGAATTCCTCATTCCCCATTGGTCACAATGGGGAAAATTTGCGCTATTACCGCCGGCGGATTTCCCGCTGGCGGTAACCGCACCAAAAATCGGCAAATTTGCAGTGGATTTCCCCCCAGCTCAGTTCTGGGGGAAATCCGCCAAGGTCATGGTCTAATGGACCCTTAAATGCAGCGGTAATAGCGCTACTGCCCCATTTAAGCATTTAAGGGTTACCGCCAGACTCGTGATGAGGCCCAAAGTATATGGTCTTTGGTAATAATAGCAAAAAGTATGGCCGAAGGAACATGAATGAAGGTGAAATTGAAGAGTATCCATCTATAACTATTTGGGATATCAGATTGAGGAAGCATGCACAAGGAATTGCTCCTTAGTGGCAAGCAGAATAGGGCCAAGGCATTGATGACCATGGCCAAAAGCTTTACTTACTATATGGGTGGGTACACCATTAAAGGAATGATTATGATTTATAAGCATGTGGTCATTCCAGGCATACTGTATACTTAGGGGGCGAGTTTTGTTAAAGATTTAAAGTGGTTGGACATTCTCAACGCCAAATTATGGAGGAATGTACTGGGACTAGTCATAGTGTTCCAGTTGAGGCAATGCAAACTGTTCTGCTCACTAATTAATTAATTTATTTATTTTACATGTTTAAAGTGCTCACACAGCCCGCAGGCATCAAGGCGCTCTTACAGGAATTGTTTGTGTTTTTTTATTTGTGTAATTGTTTTATTTTTTGTCTTAGTTGCGTATTTATAACGCGCTTAAAAACCCAGAGGTTTCTAAGCACGGACTTGAAGAGAGTCATGCTGTACATTAAACTAAGGATGAACCCGATATGCCCACTTCTGAAACTTTTGATTAAAAACAGGAAAAACATTAGGGTACATAGATTGGGTGAATTCAAAAAGTTAAACATGGAGGTTTATGAAGATATAGGATGGTCGCTGGACTAGTCACTACCTATGCATGAGCTGTGTGCTACCTTTAAGCATAGATTGGATCACTGAGATTGGTGTTTGAGGATTACACATCTGGCAACGCGGCCATCTAAGGTTGATACACAAGATATACCTGCACATTCAATAAACCGCAGCTATATCTTGTAATTAACTCCTTGCAAAAACGTAGACGATTTATCGTATTAGTCAGATTGAACCTGCTACCTGCAACATCAGTGATTGGCCCTAGATTGAAGATACCTAGGAACAAGCGGTATTGCAGATTGTGCAAATTAGATTTTACCTTTGAAAATAATAGGCACATTTTAACTTGTTGACCTGTGTTAAGGGGTATTTATGTATATTTCCTTTAGAGGTTTGTAAATGACACTGAATCAATTGCTACTTGCTCCTTTTGGGACTTAGTGTTTCGGTGCCATTACACTTTCCTTGAATATAACACTGTATAATATTTGGCAGTTGGCTGTGATTAAGATTGCTGAGCTAGATGGAGGAGGCATTCATAATGTTAGATCATAGAAGTGTGAAGAATTTAGACTGGGAAATTGGAAATGTTTATAGTTCAAATTGTGTTAATTATTATACTCTAAACTCATCTTGAAATACATAACAAGGAATTGATAATGATGAAGCAAATGAAACATTTATATTTGTACTTCAATGTATATAATGGGATTAGTATGTTGTTTTAATTGTGATTATATGTATAGTGTATTTGTAAGAATTGATGTGAAATTTCTTCAAAAAACGAAACACATTAAAATAAAATGTTCCAAAAATTATGCAGGGGAAGTCACCACAAGACAGCAGATATACATTCCATGGGCTTTTTTACCTAATTAAATTTGGCTGGGCAGTGACAATCAGTGACACACAACATAACTATTGATAATATCTCTAACAATTCTAATAAAAATAGTACAAGGATACCTCTAAGCAGCACTCAATTCTATGAACATAATTCCACCTAACTAGTGTATTAAAGCTCTCTTGTTATGTTATGATATTTTGTTATGTTATGGTATAAGAATTTGTAAAGTGCAGCATTCACCTGAAGGCATCTTGGCGCTGGACCAAAGGTAGACCAAGAAAAAATAGGCTAATAGAGAGTTTAGAAGAGGTAGGTCTTTAGTGCACGACGAAAGGACAAATTATGTTCCATTTCACACAGGACAAAAGGTAGGGAATTCCATGCTCTCGATGCAGCCACAGAGAAAGCACGTCCATCTCCCTCCCTCTATTCCCTGCTCTTCCTCTGGCCCTTCTGCAGCCACCCCTCCTCCCTCCTTCTCTGCCTTTCCCCTTTTCTCTGCTGACGAGGTTTCCAGACAAGTCCGATCTATGAAAGTCTCGTCAAAACAGGTTCACCCCTGTTCGTCCAAAACTATCAAATACCACATCAACTCCCTGGCTCCTGCACTGGCTGACGTTTGCAACCACTCCTTCGCCTCTGGAGTCTTTCCATCCCCCTTAAGAACTCCCTTGTGCACCCTCTTCTTAAGAAACCATCTTCCGACCCCTCCTGCCCGGCTAACTATCGCCCAATCTCCATCACTCCCTTCCTGGGCAAGCTCCTGGAGAAACTTGCCATCTCCCAGCTTAATCTCCATGCTGAATCTGTTGGTAGTCTTCATGACCATCAGTCTGGCTTCAGAGCTGCCAGAAGCATGGAAACTGCTCTCCTGAACATCCGTAAGGACCTGCTCTCGAACCTTGACTCCAACACTCCGTGAGTTCTCATTTTGCTCGATCTATCCTCTGCCTTTGATTCTGTCAACCATGCCATCCTGCTCAACCGTCTCTGTGATAACCTGGGTATCACTGGTCAGGCTCTGGCATGGCTGACCTCTTTCCTCTCCAATCGACCCTCCCAAGTCCAACTGGGGCCCTTCCTCTCTGACATCTTTTTCTCTACCTGTGGTGTCCCCCAGGGATCTAACCTCTGTCCCTGGCTGTTCAACCAGTATCTGGCACTCCTTGCCCACCGCATCGCCGCTCTCTGCCCCAATGTTCAGTGCTATGCAGATGATACCCAGCTCATTTTCAGGCTACCCTCGGCCTCCTCCTCTCCTTCCCTCATCTCTGACTGTCTGTCTGCTATCCAGGAATGGTGTGCCACCAATGACCTCTACCTTAATGCCAGTAAGACTGAGATTCTACTCATCGACACACCCACTCCTTTCTTCCCTGCAGCTCTCTGGCCGGCCTCTCTTGGCCCTCTTCCTGCTCCTACCTGCAAGGCAAAAAACCTTGGGGTCATCTTCGACTCCACACTCTCCTTCTCTCCTCACATATCTGACGTCTCTAAGAAGTCACACTACTAGCTGCACCTCCTCAGAGGTATTTTTCCTTTCCTCTCCTTCCCCTAGAAGCTCACTGTCTCCCGAGGCCTGGTTCTCTAGAAAATGGACTACTGTAACAGCCTCTATCTAAATATGCCTGCCTCTACACTCTGCCCTCTGCAACTTATCCAGAACAGGACTGCGAGACTTGTCCTTGGCCTCATGCCCAGGGACCGTATCTCTCCAGGACTGAAATCTATACACAGGCTCCCAGTGGCTATGAGGATTAAGTTCAAAACCCTTTGCAATGTCCACAAGGCCTTCTGGGGCCTAAATACCTTCAACTCTCTCTTCCTAAATATCTTCCTTCTCGAGCTCTTCGCTCATCCGCCTCCAACTCCCTCAGGGTCAGCCGCTTCTCCAGCAACGAGTTGGGGGTAGATCTTTCTCTGTGGCAGGGGCCTCCCTCTGGAACAGCCTTCCTGCCTCCCTGAAACTTGAGGAGAACCATCTCCGGTTCCGGAAGTACCTCAAAACCTTCCTCTTTGCTTCTGCTTTCTCTCCCCCTCTCTCCTGCTAATTCTTGACTGAAACTGCGCGAATCTGCAACTGGGCCATTCTCACTGATCTCAGTCCTTGGCCCTTCCACTCTACACTTGCACTGCCTCCCTGGCAACCCCTGCACTGCTGGGCTGTCTCTGTACCCCTACAGCCCCCTTCCCAAAACTTGTCTGCACATACCTTGCACTTGCCACCAGCTGGCCCTATTATTTATCTTTTTTTCTACCCTGTACTGCACTTTTCCCCCTCCCTTTCCCCTTGCACTTTTTCCCTTCCCCCTAACCATGCACTTGCGCGATCTGAATGATACCTGGCCTAGTAGGATCTTTGTCTGTCCCTCTGTTCCCCCCTCCCTGCCTCGTCGCGCCTTGAAACACTTGTGTATAGGCGCGTTACAAATGCCATATCATATCATATCAGATCACCAATACGGGAACATTTAATCCAGGGAATTTGAATAGTCAGAGAGGTTTGAGAGCGATGTGCTCTAGATGGAATATAGGGGTGATATTTTGCCTGGAGATTTTCTGCCCCCTGCTTATAAAAAGCTTTATGAATGATGCACAGAGACTTGAATAGCACCCTCTTCTCAACAGGAAGCCAGTGCAGTTGGTGAAGAATAGGGGACATCTGAGCACCAAAATGAGGGTAAACAACTGCTCTCGCAGCCATGTTCTGCAGTAGCTGAAGCAGGTTGTGCTAAATCGAGTGAATTACAAAGTTGGGGGATTTTAGGCCAAATCTTTCATGTGCAAAATTACCAAAATGTGTCACAAAGGCGAAACAAGGTCGCACAGACTGGAGGTTTGGACTAATCTGTGATGCATAAAATATGTAACCTGTGTCTCCGATTTACTAAGAGGTTGCAACTGCATAAATGTCTGTTTTTGGCAAAATCGGATTTTCAGTAAAGTAAATGTGGGAGTTTCTAGATACAGTAAAAAATCACCTCATAAAGATGACATACTTTTCCTGAAATCCAATCAGTGAAGAGCTAGGCGGACACTTCTACCCTTGCCCAATCCTGTTATTAGAGGCGGGTGTAGTGAATCCTGCCCTGTCATATACTGTAATGATGTCATCTGGCATTATAAATAAGGGCCCCTGACTAGCACTCAGGGCACACTGATTCCTGACTCTCTTCCTGAATTTCTGTGTGGTGTCCGGTTCCTGTTTCCTTCATCCTGTTTTGATCCTGATTCCAGATTTTCTTTGCCAAGCCAAGGCCTATGCATTGCTGAACCCATTCCCAGCAAGGCCTCAATCTGAAACCTCCATTCTAAAGTTCCATTACCGAAATTTTGGGAAGCATCCTGAACTAACCTGGCTTTCCTCTCATTGCATGCTGCTGCCATCCTGCTCACCTGATGCCCTATCTTATCCAGTAATCAGAAGTGCTACCTTGTATTCAGTCCATGCCCGCTGATTTTGTCCGACTGTCATGTGTTAGGCCAGATCCGTGTGGTGATCCAGAGCGCTGACTGTCCAAAATCCAAATTAAAAGTGGACTGCGAGTATCAATAGGAACCATAGAACCATAGCATAACTTGTCTTGCTTTGTCCTATCCCAATCTCTAAACCATCCTATCCTTACCTTAATAACTTGTAACATTATCAGCATACTTATTGCAACCCTGTCAGTGATTTATCTTGCTTAACGCCATTTCTTTAGTCATTTTGATCCTGTCTTGTAAATCCTAAACTATCAATCCTATTTCAAGTGATCGGACTCGTTCCGCCAGGGCCGGCCCAGTAAGAGGGAGCTTACTGTGTCCCTCTTTGGTATTCTACCCTGAATGTTCTAGTATAGAGTAAAACTGTTCTTGTCCAAACTGACTTTCTTTTTTGTTTTCACTACCCGATTTTTCTAAAAATGCCTCTCCCTCAGTTTAATAGCTAGAGAATTAATTTCACTTCCTGATTGTACCTAAGATCTATAGCTACACCCAGCATTTTTGCAAAGTTGTACACATGTTATTTTTACTATCAATTGTTTTAAAACTTCCATTCATTTTCGAATTGTATGCTTTTGCTCAATCTATTGCTTATGATTGCTTGTAACTTCCCAGTGTTGCTCCCATAAAGAATTGTACTGATTTAGGGAGTTTTGCACACATTCATTGTTTTATTCAGCCATTTCCGAGTGTCATTTTAACATTGTAAGGGTTTCAGATTTGTTTTACTCTCTTGTTTGGGGAGGGAAGGTTGGATTTGAATTCGGTTTCTTATTCCTCATTCCTGATTACCTGCTGCTTCCTTATATCTATTTAGAAGTGCTTATGTGTGGGTTGAGGGATATTGCAAGGGGAAATAATAACTTGAGTGCTATCTTTCCCAAAATTCAAAAGTGTCTCTGTTCTCTAGTGTTTTCTATCTGTGTTGCTAAAGAGTTAATTTAAGTGAATTGCCTACATTCCTATTGTATTATCATCACATTGGTGATTGCTGCCCCATTTTAAAAAGTGTATGATTTCTTTAAATTTTAAATAAATAAAATAAATAAATAAATAAATATTGCCTTTACCAACCAGCCTGGTTCCTGGTCCATCGTGAACCGGGGTATTTTAAAAAGGGTTATGATATGAGTAGTGTATCTCTCAAATATTGAATCCATATATATAACAAAATAGGTATTTCGGTTGTACGCTGCATACGAGGCTGAGACCAGGGTGTATCACCTGATTGAAATACTTAACAACATGCCTGCTGTTTTGTTTACATTAAACTTAGGTTTACAATAATTTGAAGTCAATTGATAATTCATTTTCAAAGTAATCATACAAGAGGGAGACAAGGAGTGCATGCTTTTAGCTATCCAGTCAAATTATACCTTTCATAATTGACTTCTCAACAATCAGACACTCCATAGAACACACTTCTTCAATCTTCATTGGATTCTCATATTTTAATATATTTTAACATGGTTTATTGGGGAAATAAAACTACAATCATTCACCTTTTGTGTGCAATGTTTCTACTGATATTTCTTTTAAATAAATGTTACCATGTTCGTTTACCATGTGATTGATGTATTTCCAAGTCCAGGCTACAAAACAGAGAATTATTTTTAACTTTTATCTCATGAAAGTCAGACATTCTCAAATAAATGCACTTTACTGTTTGACAACAGATATGAAACAATGAGGTCAAATGGACTGACCTCTAAATACTGCAAGTCCCTTATATTTCAAAATGGTCATCCCGTGAAAGTACTAAATTCATTAGGTACACCCTTAAAAAAATCCACTCTCACAGTATAAATGGCTATTGTGCTGCTTCATATATAATACTGATGACCATGTGTATGTTGCACCCAACAATGTGTTTCTTGGTACTATGATGGCAATACCACTTAAAACAGCGCGGCATACTCTAATCTCAGTCTATATTCAGGAACAGACACCTTCCTGGTAACTTCTGATCTGCATCATCTCTCTATGCCATGGTATGTGTACATTACTGGTTACTTTCTCCTTCATACATGCTGTAGCAGTTGTACAATCTGTTCGGATGCTAATCTGAGCTATCTACCCAAGCAGGTCTTTACTCTACAGCAATTGATCACTGCCCTGCTGACATACTGTAGTCGATTTTTGCAGTTAAAGCAAGCCATTGTTGCCCTTTCATGCTGCATTTGAACAAGTGGTATACAGAATACCTGAGTGGTTAGGATTAAGGAAAGAGTATATGTGTCATGTTATATTCAATTCATATGAATGAATTAGCAAGACCCATTTTGAATAGTATGGTTAATGAAATGAACACGTCCATAGTGACTAGATGTTTTTAGATCAACAGAGCTTTATTTTTTCACTGCATGCAAATACAATACTGCCACTTGGAAGGCAGGTCCTGTATAAGAGCACACTGCAAACATGTATAACTTAAATATTGTACTTACAAAAGAGATTGCAAATTGAATATATTGGGGTGCCTGAGAAGAGCCTCCCTAATTGTCCCCGCTCTGTGCTGACCCATGCCGCTCCAGACACAGGGCACTCCTCAATGGTAGATTAGCGGCACTGGTGTGTTTATGTGTGAGCATGTGCATTTGTGTGTGATTGTACAAGTATATATATTCATATGTATCTTCATTTATATTTGTATGTGCACTAGTTTTTGCATGTATGAGTATGTGGGTGCATGTGTGTGTATAAGTGTATGCCATGTATGGATAGGTCTGCATTTGTTTATAGTTTCGAATGTGTACCTGTGTGTACGCTGTGGGGGAGGAGTGCATATTGTGGCAGGAAGGGTAGTCTTCAGGACCGAAACTGAACGTTTATTATTTTTACTGGAGTTATGGGCAAAGCCAACATGAGCGCTCTTGCTTGGTGATAATAGCCTTCATTGGCACAGCCAGAATGGACACATTTTCTTACAGTGGCATAGCATTTTTACTGGCATTGTGGGCAAGACCAACGTGATGAGAATTATTTGTGGCATACAGGCTTACATTGGTGCATCCACCCTGGAGACGTTTTCTCACAGTGCCATGGAATTTCTGTGGCATTATAGGCAAAGCCAAAAGTAGGTTTCTAAGATGTAGAAACTGGCCTCTTTTGGTGCAAGCAGCTTGGGCATGTTTTCTTATAGTATCATGACATCCATTATGGGAAAACCAAACAGGTTTTTTTTTTTTCTTGCATGGGGATTCTGGTGTCTATTTGCACAGTCAGCATGGGCAGGTTTGGATGTTACCATCATTTACACTAGCATAACACTAGCATGCATTGTGGGTAAAGGCATAATGAAAATGCTTTGGAAAATGCCCAGTGGATTGTTGGTGACTGGAAATGTATAGGATGTTTTCATGTGTTGATCTACAAAACGTATTTTGAACTGTGTTGCGTTTTACCTAATTGATCACAGAAAGTGTGATGCCCTCTATAATGTATCATGATTTAAAATACAAATCTTAGTTGGGCCCCTCGCTGTTCTCAGTCATTTGCACAGATTCTTGTAAAAGGTTTACGTCTGACAATTAAAACGTTCACCAGCTGCAACTGGCCCTTGGTCACTCAGTAATGACAGGATTATATTTCTCCTGACGGGACACTCAAACCTGGCAGCTGACAGTGGGATAGTAATTTAAATAGGCAGCACCATGTTCTGTTTTCCCCTCCTTTCTCACATAAAGGTGTTGCCTCTTTTGCTTGATTCTTCTACCCTGCCGCCGCCCCCTCCAGCCTACTTCTGCAGGGGTCTGCCCTGATACATTCTGGTTGCACCATCACCGTCTTGTATTTGACTTTTATGGACTTCATTGACTCACGGTGCGTCACTGTTTCTCAACTCTCATGCTGGTCTTCCACTACATCTTGTACTCATGGTGGCCCTGAATCAGCGGTTCCCATCTTCATCTTGAATCCTGGCTTGTATTTTCTGTTCTCTCGCAACATTATGTGTTTCCACTGACTTCTGCAATTGTATTCGCTCTCCCCTCTTGCTTATCCACTCTTTTTCACTGCTTATTCTCTGTTCTTTCCTCCTCTCCATTTCTCACTTTTCCCATCTCCTCCCCTCCCCCACTTACTTTCTTCTATTCAATTACTCTATCAGAATTGTCCTTGGACCTAGTATGAAAGCAACCTTGTTTGTCTACGCCCCTTCCCCTTACTTGCCTCTCCTCCTCCAGCACTATCTGAAATGTCGACAGGCCTAGTATGATAGTCGCTTGTTTTGTTCCTCCCCTCCCTTTCTTCAACCCTCTCCCTCACCTTTTGTTAATCTCCGGCTCTACCAGAAATGTCGTCAGACCTAGTACAGTAGTCGCCTGTCTGTCTCCATTTCCTTCCCACACTTCCCCTCCCATCCCCTCATTATCTATGTCTTGGCTCTTGTACCAGGTGGAGTACGATGGTCAATTTCACATTCTTATTGTTCATGGCCTGTAAGAATGTCAATGTATTTTCCCTTGGTCCCTCCCTTGCCTTGAAGCGCTTTGAAACACATCGGGCCTCATCATGAGTCTGGTGGTAACCCTTAAATGTGGCAGTAGCGCTATTACCGCCATATTTAAAGGTCCACCAGATCATGACCATGGCGGATTTCCCCCCAGCTCTGAGCTGGGGGAAATCTGCAGCAAATTTGCTGATTTTAGCGCTGGCGGTAATAGCGCAAATTTACCCTTTTGGGCCCAATGGGGAATGAGGAATTCCCGAATGGGCCCAATGGGGAATGGGCAATAACCGTTCTGCCAAACCCGTGATCCAGCGCTAATAGCGCCGGGGGGTTTGGCGGTAGGTCTTTTAACGCCGGCACTAATAGCGCCAGTGTTACCGCCCAACTTGTGATGAGGCCCATTGTGTATAGGCACTATATAAATACACTATCATATCATATTGTACCATTTCACATCAATGTGCAGAACACAATAACATGCATGCCTCGTGGTTGAGTGGCCTTTGTACTGACAGCATACCACCCATCCCGTGTGGAGGGGGGTGGATTGTCAGTGGTGCAGGCAAGATTGAGGGGCAGAGCTAGGCATTGAATACTGTGAGTGCATTGAATATAGGATGCTGCCATCTTTTCATAAAACAAAGTGCATTTTGGGAACATAAGAATGGCCACCAGTTTGTTAAACATTTCTGTAATAGGAATTCAAACGTGCATTCCTTCTGAGCATGTAATGCACGCTGGGTATGGTGCACATTTCATCTCTCAAAATAGCCACCATGACAGTAAAATGTGTGCAACGCATCAGACGTCTATACAGTTTTGCACCATTGCATTGCTTGTGTTTGGGCTATCCTGGTGAGCCAAGGATGACTTTCAGAGGCAGTTTATGAATGTTACATGTCGCTGCTGGCATTGAGGCTGGCACACCTTTACGATTTGCTGCAGACTTAAAATGCACGGCATTGAGATTCGCGGAACTCAGGTGTAGAGAGCTTCCTCAACTTGGGGGCAGGTTTGAGCCTCGGGTCTACTGGGAACAGCTTGTTGCCGTAGCACAGCTCTTTCTTCTTCCAACACAATTCTTTCCATGCACTTACAACAATCTTCTTGAAATCCGTAGCTTTCACCAGAGCCATAGGTCCATAGGACAACCATTGCAGCATCACTAGCATGCCACTCTCCACAATAAATACCGAAACATACAACCCCCATTTCATCTTTCATCTAGGGTGCACACATTGCTCACACACTTTGCGCATGCACTTCATTTCCCTCACCTTGATGTCGCACCTGTTTAAATTGTTGAGAGCCCCATGGCAGACGTTTGAGTCTTAGCTGGGGCAACCGAACGTTTCAACTGTGTTTACCTAGGGAAAGATGGTTTTCACTGGGCTGGGTAATACAACAGATGTATTCATGAGTGAAGATTTAGCACTGTACACAAAGAGCTATAATTATTACTTTGTGTGTGCTGACATTTGAATTTTTCCTCGTGGCCAGTGGAGCATTTTAAACATACACAATTGCCTCACAGCTGCCATCTTCCTGATGCAGCTCCCAAGGTATATCTGTTGCCAACCAAAGTCTGTTGAACTTCGTACACTGCTACCAACCCCAGCTTCCACAACAAACCTTGAACTGCTCTTTAGACAACCGGGTGACCACCTGATTTGTCAAAACCTTTCTCTGCCTCTAGGACTCAGCCTCCTGGGCCCAATTCATGCTCCAAGTGTCCAACAAAGGATGCAGAGTGCTACCCTGCCCCATGCCATCGTGATCACTTTTATTCAATACGGAATTGTTTAGGCAAAAGACTGGCATTCTGAGATGTGGAATATTTATTTCTAGTTTATATTTCTGGTCACATCTCAGCAAGCAGAGCAATATTCTCTTAAAGGCTATAAATGGACAAAAGCAGGGTAGTTGAATAAGAGGCAATGCAAACTCAGGGCGTCACTTGGTCGCCAGTCCTTCTCGTCAAGAGTGGTGTCCAGTCAAAATGTCGAAAACATTTGGTCGAATGACAAAAATGTGGAAAAAATAATGTCTAAAAAAAAAATGTCTAATGCTTTCTTTTTTTATTTGCATGTTTTTTTTGGGTTCCGCAAGTAAAAAAAAAGGGTTAAAACAGAAAAAAAAATTGAAAAAGAGGGGATGGGGGAACACCCCATTTCGAACAAAAAACAAACAAAAAAAGACATTCGACTAAATATTATTCGAAAATGTCCCTTTAAACCGTCAAGAGCACTCCTGTGCTGATGAAGCTTCAATGTCTTCCATTTTGGAATGTATTCAGGTTTAAGAATTAACAAGTGATAACGTTTCATGCTCTGATTACTTACCGGTAATCTTCATTACTCCTAGTCCTACTCTTCCTCGTCACAGTACTTACTTCATGAGGCACCTGCCTCCGACACAGGACCTTCTTCTATTTCTTTAAATCTCTATAACTCCTCCCCCACATCCATGTCACTCAGTTTCATATTACCAAGCCGGAGCATGGGACCTTCCCCGGAGGGAGGGTGAGGAGGGAGGAGGGTCGTCAGTACTGTGACGAGGAAGAGTAGGACTAGGAGTAATGAAGATTACCGGTAAGTAATCAGAGCATTACCTCCACGTCCACTCTTCCTCGTCCCAGTACTTACTTCATGAGGTATACCAAAGCAGCAACGGGGAAAAGGTCCCAATGAGACACAGAGCCAAAAACAGTGCAGCAAAACACACCCACAATAACTCTTACATCACATCCCCACAGACAAAACTCCAACCACGAAGGAACCAACCCCCGAGTGGGAGAAACTCAACCCATAGCGGTTGATGAAAATGCCTAGACCAGCCAAGGCGGCAGCCATACAAATCTCTTGCAGAGAAAAACCCTCCTTGCATCGGCCCAGGAAGCCGCCAAACCCCTGGCAGACCGCCCCTGATTGTGCGCAGGCACAGGCAGGCCAGAAGCCACATAGACCCTAGAGATCACAACCCGGAACCACCGGAAAATGGAAACCACAGATGCGTTATGCCCAGCCCCAGCCGGACCACAAGCAATCAGAAGACTATCAGATTGGTGGAAAAAGCAAACCAAGCCAAATACTCCAACGCGTCCCGTCGGACATCAATGTTAAGCCGAGCCACCTCCTCAGGCGTTCTTGGATCATGAAAGAAGTCAGGGAGAACCAGACCCTGAGAGGTGTGAAAACCGAGAGACAACTGAAGGGAGAAACATCGGACCCCACCCCGGCACCACCGAGTCTGGCAGCATCCTCAGGAAAGGAGCGTGACATAAGAGAGCCCCAATCTCCACAAGCCTACGGGCAGAAGTGAGGGCAATAAGAAAAGCAGATTTCAGTGTAAGATGTTTGATATCAATCTCGGAAATGGGCTCAAAAGGAGGCCCGTGAAGGAACCGTAATACAAGAGGGAGATCCCAAGAGGAAAGCCCTTTATCAGAACAAGGACAGGAAGAAGAAAAACCCTGGATCAATTTCCCCACCAACACCTCCCCATCCAAGTGACCGTCAGAGTCCCCCAAAAGTAATTTCATGGAGGCCCACTGAGAGCGAAGCCTGGAAAAACTGCCAGGCCCCTGTCAAAACCCCTCCTGGAGGAACTGAAGGATAGCAGAGGCCAGAACGCAGGGTAGGGATCCCAGACCGCCCATACCAGTCTCGGAAATGGCCCCAGAGTCTGACTAACACCTTCAGAGTGGAGGGTCTAAGAGCATCCAACTACAGGATCTAAGAACCCCTGAGATATCAACCTAGACTGAGCAATAGCCACACCGCCCATTGCATCTGGTGGAATTCCAACCGCAGATCCCCTTGAAGGGGACACGGCCACCTCGGAACCAGCCAAGGTTCCTAGGACCGAAGCTCCAACAGAGAGGGGAGCCAACTCCGGCGGGACCAGAACGGAGCTAACAACAACACAGTCACCCTGGACACTCTGATGCGCCAAACCACCCGGGGCCGAAGGGGAATAGGCGGAAAGGCATAAAGGAAAACCCCAAGGCCACTGTACAGAGAGGGCGTCCATCCCCCAATCCCCTCAGCCTGAAACCTAGAGCAGAAGAGGGGAACTTCTGCTGAGGCCGGGGATGCAAACAGGTCTAGAACCAGGGACCCTAATCTGACACAGGTCACCGCAAAGACCTGGGCCAACAGGACCAGTTCCGCAGAGGAGTGAAAACCGGCGTCTGAGAAGATCCGCTTGAACATTGTCCACCCTTCTGATACGTGAGGCCACCAGAGACACCAGATGAGAGTCCTCCCAGGTGCCTATCAGCGCTGCCAGAGCATTCAAGGAGTGGCCGGAACCCCTTTTGCAGTTGACATATGCCAAGGCCGTCGTATTGTCCGATCGGACCAAAAACCGCCGACCGTCCAGCAACTCCTCGAAGTACACCAGAGCTTGGACAATGGCACAACTCTTGCCAATTGGATGATCGCCGGCTCTCCCCAGATCTCACAACCCTTGAGCTGAGAGGACCCCCAATGTAGCCCCTTTCTGCTGGTGTTGGTAGTAGGAGAGGCCACAGGAGGAAGGACCAAGCACACCTCAGCCTGTAGACCTGAAACCCCCCGCCACCATAGCAGGGACACTCGCAGCGCTGGGGACACTGAAAACAAAACTACGAAAGCTGAGATGTCGGGAGCCAGACATACTGCCTTCTGAGAACCCAGCCCAGAACAGCCAGCAAGCGCCCCCCCTGCACAACATCCAGAGTATGCTCTCCCCAGACGTCCAGACAAGCATTGCAGGGTCTTGAGACCCACAAGCAGGTGACACATCCTAGAAGGCATAGGGACCAGGAACACCCGCAAGTAGAAAACTTGACCCTGAACAGGGAGAGGAACGGGCAAGACGGTAACCCACAACAACCGTTCGGAGAGAACGGATCCCATGGCCAACTACTTGGACCGTGAGCTGGGTACCAAAGTCCTAACCATGCAAACCTGGACAGGAGGAGACAGGAACAGAAACTGATACCCCCTCCAGAAGGAGCCCATTACCCAGGAAGCCGAACCCCACCGGTCCCATACACCTCCGAGAAGATAGAGACGAGGAGCCAGGGAAAACCGCCAGTCACTGCACTTGCACCAGAGGGAAATCACAGGACGTTGAAACAGGCCTGCGCCACAATATAACAGCATGCTTGTCAGCCCACAAAAAGATCTGACCTATCAAAAGGAAGATACTGGACAGCCCAGAGGTCCAGCAGACTATGGCCCCCTCAGCTGACAGAGGAGCCACCAGGCTGGCGTCAAAAGGGCAGAGTACTGTCACAAAGTGGGGCAAAGCAATCCATCCCGGATAGCCGACATCAAAGGCAACCCCCTACTGAGGTATGCCTATACTGGAAAACCCACTGAAGTGACATCCCCCTCCACCAGGGGCTCTGAGAACCCCTCTAAGCACAGACATGTGCCACCATGTGCCCTATCACTTCCCACAAGTCTGAGAGGAGGCGTGAAAGCAACACGTCGGCACCGGAGGACCTAGGCCCTAAAAGAAGAGACACTGGGAACCCCCTGCATGGCAGTTACTTCCATGATGCATTTTCCATAATCCCATGCCGGACAAGGGAAAAGCAAATCAACTCCTTCGACTTTCCCTCGCGCAGTTTAGAGGAAGAGGACAGGACAAGGAGTCTGCGTCCATAGCTAGCACAGACCCAAACACACCACTAACACGCCACATGACTGAGAGGTGGCTTGAGCCCTGTATCCAGTAGCTGGTAGCCCCATGCTCTAGATCGTTCCAATGCGTCGGTCTAGGAAGGTTGAAGGACCGAGTCAGCACCGCTGATACTCGAACCCAAAGTGTAGACTATGCCAGGCCGGTACCCTTCCGGCCGCTTGCAGACGTGTCCAAATCTGCGCCGTATTCACAGGCAGCACGCAAGGAATGCAGCCAACATCCGGTGCATCCTGGGCTGTGTGTGTCTGAGGAGCGGGTTGTTTGTGACATGCCTGTGACAGTACAAAGCCCCCACACTTTCAAATACTCTGTCACAGACACCCCACGACAAGAAGCAGAGAGGCCTCACAACAAAAAGGGAAGGCTAGCCCATACTGCCAAGTGCTTGCCATCATTTCCAATACAGATGTGTACACAGAGCACGAGGTAACGGCCTTTCGAAGGAGTCAAGATGGCCATACCAGCAAGAGAGGGGAAAACATCAAGCACAGTCCTCCCCTCTCCTTACCTTCCCCCAGATAATGCAGCTAACATCCGGTGCATCCTGGGCCGTGTGTCTCTGAGGAGCGGGTGGTATGTGACATGCCTGCGACAGAACAGAGCCCCCGCACTTTCAAATACTCTGTCATAGTCACCCCACGACAAGAAGCAGAGAGGCCTCACAACAAAAGGGAAGGCTTAGCCCATACTGCCAAGTGCTTGCCATCATTTCCAATAAAGATGTGCACACAAGGCACGAGGAAAACGGCATGTTGAAGGAGTCAAGATGGCCACACCAGCAGGAGAGGGGAAAAATATCAAGCACAGTCCTCCCCTCTCCTTACCTTCCCCCAGATAATGCAGCTAACATCCGGTGCATCCTGGGCCGTGTGTCTGAGGAGCAGGTGGTATGTGACATGACTGCGACAGAACAGAGCCCCCGCACTCCCAAAGACTCTCTGCCACTGTCACCCCACGACAAGAAGCAGAGAGGCCTCACAACAAAAGGGAAGGCTAGCCCATACTGCCAAGTCGAATCAAGACGGCCAAAACAGGAGGAGAGGGGAAAAACATCAAGCCCAGTCCTCCCCTCTCCTTACCTTCCCCGGGCCGTGCAAGACCCGGGACACAAAGCTCACGCTGCGGTCCGGAGCCCAGCAAAGAACCGAGCGAGGCAATCCAGCTCAACTGTGACCCTAAGCCCCGCAGGGGGCCCAGGAGCAGCGCCGCACCTGAGGGAGCCGAGGGCCCCGCCACACAGCCCCCCCCAGGGGGCCAGCAATCGGTGCTCCCTGGTGCCCCGCACCGGGAAGAAAAAGTCCAACCTGCCGGAGGCAGGAAAAATTAAAAACTGAGTGACATGGATGTGGGGGAGGAGTTATAGAGATTTAAAGAAATAGAAGTAGGTCCTGTGTCGGAGGCAGGTGCCTCATGAAGTAAGTATTGTGACGAGGAAGAGTGGACGTGGAGGTAATACACATTAACTTGCCTTCACCTAAAAAGACCCATACCTCACAGATAACTCCACTGACCCAATCAGAGCATGTGTCTCATTGGATGCCTGCATCATTTATGCACTTTGCGCGCACACACGCTCCAATGTAGACAAGGCTTTTTTTGTTTTTGTTTTATAAATGACCCTGCATACATGCTGTCTTTCCTGCTGGGGCATCTGATATAAAGAATAGAAAGTAGAAAAAAACACGTGTCTGTTTTGCTGCTGGGAAAGGGGCTGTGTTCATAAGACTGTTGCAGTCAGGAGGCTGTGTGACCAGGTATGTGCAAGTGGTGATGGACATAGAAAGAGGACACCTGTTACGGCATACAGATAGCTTGATTGAAAATAGCCCAAAACCATAGTGGCTAATATAGGAAGCAGTGTCTAATCCAACAAAAATACAGTTGTGGTCGTTTCTGCCTATGCAATAATTCACAAAAATGGGTTAAAAGACCAGTTTCCATGTGGGGAAATCGCATAGGTTCACCTTGGAGGTCCGGTCAGCATCCAGCCTGCAGCCACAACCCTCATAGTACCTTTACCAGGTGTGTCCTCCTTTGACAAGGTCTAACCACTGTCATTGACCTTCAACCCTAGTGTGCAACAGCGCCTCCTTCCCTCGAGGTTTTGGAAAAGAGAGACAACAGCACTGCTCTTCACCCAACTACGTCACGCTTTTTTGGGAAACCAAGGCACTGGCAGGAAGTGCTACATAAAAACAAGTATGTTTTGATTGTTTTTAGTCAATGTTAGTTGCTTTGAACAGTGATTACAATAAATACCGTCGCAGTCCACTGATTGCTCCTAGCCTAGAGACCTTTTGAACAATTCTGTATGTTTCATTTGGCTGAAACTGTAATGTAGGAACTCGAATGAGAACCACGCGTGTCAGTATTCCATGAATATTAAAGCATGTCTTTTTAAAAGTGCATCCCACCTCATAACATGCTGTCCTTGCCCTATCCCAGCACTGTCCAACACTCCTCGGAAGTAGCTAAAGGCGATTATGCGCACCATTTTTGCACAGGAATACGCAATAGCTTAGCAATAAAGATCCCATTTACATTCTCTTCTAGACGCCCCCTCAGAAGCGCATTCCTTTCGCAATTAAGACAAATCACAAAAACGGGCTGCATTCATAATCCCATTTCCCTTGCATGAGCCCCGTCTACGCATGGCAAGTAGTAAAGAAGGCTGATTAAATCGCACCGACTCGGAACGGCTTTTCTCCTCATCAGAGCAATGTCGAGACGGATAGATCTGTAATCAAGCAGTGCAGCAACAGAACGGAAATGATGCTGCGGATCGCGTGCATCTTAACCCTTGCGGTTCTAGGCACCCCTCGCCCTGCTACGCTTCTGTAAGTGGGCCACTGGCAGGTTTATGGGATAGAGCGCACGGATCATTTCGTAAGTAATCAAGCTTAAAATCGAATAAAACCTCCTTAGCATTATGGAATATAGCCGTGTGAGTCGAGAATAACAAATGGCGTTAAGCCCGGTGAAGTGAAGGGCGGTGAACTTCTCTGGCTGTTGGGCTGTGGCGAGTACCTGCTGAAAAGATATTACTGCGGTTTCTACTGGAGCCTGGAGCATATCTCTAACACCAGAGGTGCGTGTGCCTTTAACATTTGTAGCAGCTGAGGGTCAGCTGACTACTTAAGGCTGCCTCAAGCGCCCTTGTGGCGTTAAGCCCAGTGAAGTGAAGGGCGGTGGACTTCTCTGGCTGTTGGGCTGTTTGGCGAGATCCTAAGTTCCGCGGAAAGAGATGTCGGATTTTACATCACTATCACCAGTCTTAAGGACCCGCGCTCAAAAGAAGCGTGAAGGTGCTGCATTCGGCAATGCTGTGACTGATGTACTCATCCAGCGCGGGCCGGCCAACAAAGTAAGTCGTTACGTTTCATGTGTATCAACTACATCAACTACAGATGAACCTGTGCCCCCTTCCCCTTTCCCGTGTCCCCCTGACTGCAGTCAACCCAGTGAAGCCAGTAACGCACAAATTATAATGGTTTTGGATGACTCGCCTAACAAGTGTAGAGGGGCAGTTTTATCAACGCCTGACTGTGTCTTAACTGATGAGACAAGGACTGCCGATGTTGTTTACATGCTGTCTACATTGCAACACAAGGCTCAAACTGCATTGCACAAAGTATCACACGAAAATGTCTCCAACAATGACAAAACTGCAGTGATTCATTCTGAGGACTTACGGTGTGGCGGGCCCGCTTCCTCCGCGGCTGCTGTGGGAGTCTAGGGGGCCGGCTGCATCGGCGATGGCGGCGAGACTTGTACTTGCGTCGTGCTTGGCGAGAGTGGATGTGCTCGATCTCGCGTTGCTGATGTTGTCGAGGCTCGACTCGCCAAGCGGGGTGGGGCAAAGGGCGGGCTGGTGCTGGTGTCAGCAGAGGAATCCTTGTGCCCCGGGGACTTTGGCCTCGGATCTGGCGGCGACCTCAATGTCGGGATGTGCGCAGAGGTCGGCGCCGGGGCACCGCTGCGGCTTCTGGGTGTCGGGGAGCCTGTCGGCATTGCTGTGCATCCTCGCGCGTTTTCCTTGGACACTTGCTCGCCGGTAGCGGCTTTCGGCAGCCTCCAGTGTGAGGCGCTGCAGGACGATGTGTTTGTTCATTCAAGCCCTACTACAGTCACTAACGAGCAAAACACCAACACAGACTTACAGGAAATCGTGTTACTTAAGGACGATTTCACACAAAAGGACAACAGAAGGGGTTCCTTGGAAATTGCAAATAAAGTGTTGGCAAACTTATTAGCAATGAACAAAACATGCAATGAGAACGCCCACAGAGGGTGTCTGCACTTACCAATCAAAATGGTCAGACATCCAGCTAAAGGTCTAATCGCCAACTAACAAGAGCAAATGAGGACATTTGGAACAAAGTGTGCTATAAAAGAACAAAAACAGATGACCTTATTGAGAACAACTTCAATCTGGATGATGTATCTAGCCAGTTGCTGTTATCTTAAAAGAGGTTAATATCGAGACAACATAATTCATTTGTTGATAATGATTTGATGACACAGCTCCTGGAATGAATGAAGCATGTTTAGAGGACTCTCAGGATTCCTCTCTCATGGAACGTCCTTTCCCAAAGATTTGCCAAGGCAGGGAAAATCCCACTACAATCATTCAGGGACATGAGTCCTCTCCTAATAAAATCATCCCTGTTTTACCTCATGACCTCCAAACAATATTGATATCTTCAACAGCAATTTCCCTGGCACCGTTCATGAAATTATATGAAAGCATGCATGAAGCAACCAGGGACTTATCAACAACGGTGGCCTAAGTACTATCGAAACTAATCCATCTTGAACAACTATGTGACGGATCTCATCATGAACAATATGAAGGTATAAAACGGCTTGACGCAACATGCAGCCTTTTACACGATCAGAGGAAAAGTGATACCCTTAACAAAAAACTGTTAGTAGAAGTTGCAAAAGAGGCTTTGGCACTATTTAAATCTGAGAGCCATCGACCAAATAAAAAGTGCCACCTTGAAACATCCGTAACTGACACTACTTTATCTAATCAAAAAGCTGATCAACGAGGCACAAAGGCCCTTCACTCAACTTCTGTGGAAAAGGTGGACTCCACCGCCATTGATCTTAGACCACTGCCAAGATTGAGTGACGTGCCTGCATTACAATCTTCAACTTCTTTTGCCTTACGTGAGTCGTGTACTATACACTCGACAGGAACAAATGAACAAACATCTGATCCAAAAACTGATGACTTATCAACTGCTGCAGGTGGCGAAATTGCCCCAATTGCAGACATCTCTTTTAACACTGCATTTGAACAAGCGCGTAGCAGCGCAAATTAGGCGCAGACAGAATTACAGACGGCCTCTTCCTCACACTTGGAGCATCCTGGAAAAGGATCCCGAAATGTCCCTGAACCCTGAGTCTACCAGTACTAAGAGCGTGACAAATCAAAATGTACAAAGCTGCCTAAAGGAGCATCGGGTATCCAGTATGGCCTCAAGAGTAGACACCAATGCCTATAGCTCGAAGGAGCCCTTGCAAGTATCTCGAGAGGCCTTAATTCCAAATGGCAGAATTTGCTGTATCATCAGTAAGGACGACAGCTTACCGCTACAATCAAGACTTTTGGTCAGTCCGGTCTTTCTAACTTTACATGAAAAAAGGATGAGGACTTTAGCATTCCAACATCTTGAGAGTGCCAATGCTCAAGGACCTAACTCTTGCGTGTCCCCTTGTTTGGTGCCGTGGGAGAAAAAAAGGAACCAAAAATACTCGCCCGGAACTCGTGAAATCGGCCAAAGTTTCGTTAGACCTGAGAAGTCACAAGGCCCGAAAAAACGTGTCCAATTCACTAAAGGCTCATCATCCAGAAGCACCGTTTTGTCAATCACGGTTCAAAAATTGATAATTGAGAGGCTGGAACCCTCTGACAACTTAATATTGAACCGAGAGAACACTATCAATCTCCTCCACTCGGTGCCATCACTGCGAGCTATTAGCTCCAATGATTTGAAGATTGTGGAATTCTTTGACGAGAACAGAAATGACAAAGTCATTTTACATGTTTTATCCTCCTTGATTGCGTCCTCAATCTTGGATGCCAATGTAGCATTGTTCTCCTTGGGCTTTGATGTCTACAAGTTTGAGGAGAAGTATCGATCACTGGACTCTAAAGAGGACGAAACTGTCTTTTGTACGCCTTCAGCGGTAGCGGTTCCCACTAAAACATTGCCAACCAACAACCTGACTAAAAGTATAATAAAATCAAGCTTCACTTTGGAATCAACAAGGTCATAACGATAGACAATAATCAAATAGCCTCAAAGTATTTAGGTCAAGATCTATCCGTGCCACTCATGGAAACATCTCAGCAAAAAGACAAGATAACAATAACAATAAATGGAACGACATGCCTGTCCTCAACTGAAGGCTCGAGAATCCCTCTCGCGAACCTAACTATGGAAATTAATGAGTGGTCTTGGTTGTCTGAAGCTTTGAACAGCAAATCCCAGCAATAATGCCAAAAAATAATAGCACAGGACGTGTGCAGTCTTGCATCTTGGAACACCTGTGGTTTCCTGCATCTATTCAATTCAAACTGGCTTGAACAATTACAGATTGTCTGTTTACAGGAAACATGGCTAATGGAAGCCCCGGTCTCCAATGATTTCGAGGTGGCATTAAATCCGGCAATTAAACCTTTAAAGGGTCGTCCTATGGCAGGCTTGCTCACAATGATTAGAAGATCTTCAGGATGGAGGATTGTTAACTCAACCAATCATAATCCATTTATTCAGACTACCTCTATAGAATTTCTGGGAGGCTCAGACATGTGTACCGACTCAATAACGTTGGTAAACACGTATTCGAATCATAAAAGGGCCGGAAAACAGGATTTTATGGATAAAGTAATGGAAATATTGGACTCTCTGATGGAGGATTCAGCATGGTCGAATATTATAATTTGTGGTGATCTGAATATTGATTTGTTTCAACCAGCGGATACAGAAAAAAGGGTTTTAATACAATCATGGACAGAAGAGATGGCTGTACGTAACTTTCAGATGTTAAACGGGAAGACGCGTAATGACATGCCACCAGCTAAAACTTGGCATCGGGGTAACCTAGCTTCAACAATTGATTACATATTTGTTTCAGAATCCTTACATCCGCGAATAAGCTCACTGACTGTCACAAAGAAAAATGAGAGCGACCATGACATGCTGGTAGTAGAATTTCTAACAAGGCTGAAAGCCTCGAAACCAATGTGGCAGCATAAAGTCCAGGCTGAATCAAATAGGGTACGCCTGAGACTAGATTATCTTGAAATTGAAAATCTTACAAGTGAGTACTGTAATGTCAGTAAATCTGTGGAATATGAACAGCTATTGATGCAATTTAAACCCCAAAAGACGGGCTTTAAAAACAAGTCCTACGTACGCACTCATTGCTTCGACTTAGAGCTCTTGAAATAAAAGCAATTGCTACGTAGTGAATTAAGACATGCTAAGACGCTAGAAGAACATGCCCATCCGCAAGTAGCCAAGAATGTGAAACAAAAAACAATTGGGTAAAATCACATAAGGTCATCATGTTGCAAAATACGCTGAATGAATGTTGAGGATCCTGCAAAATAAAAACACAAAGGACTTCTGGTGCCTTATTAATAACTTGCATGCTCCCCAAAACGCGATTCAAGCATGCATGGTGTCAGAAGCTGATTGGATAGCGCATTTTGGAGCTTTGTACTGTTCAACTGAGTCCTCTGAAACTCCAGTAAAAGAAATTCTTAAACCGTGGGACTTAGAATTTCCAAACGAAGATATAGTAGATGTCATCAAAAAAGCAAAAAATTCACGAGCACCTGGCCCTGATGGGTTCACAAATTTTACAATCAAACAGTTCCCAGATATATGGGCTGGGTTTTGTGATACTCTTTTTAACAGGATAGTCCAAAACTGTGAGACACCTAAATCGTGGAAGTGTGCGATCATCGTACCTATCTTTAAAAAGGGCGATAGATCTAATCCGAAAAACTACCGGCCTGTCGCATTGTTGGACGTGTGAGGTAAAATCCATGCCACAATGTTACAGAAAAAATGACTAGCCTGGTCGATAACATCATCCCATGTGGACATACGCCAGTCAGGTTTTGTAAAGAAGGTGGGATGTTCGCTCAATCTATTATTGCTAAATATAATCAAAATGGAGGCCATTAAATCAAATGCAAAGGTGTATTTAGCACTCATAGATTTCTCGTATGCATTTGACACCACTGACAGAACGCTCCTGTGGGCTAAACTGAGGAAGTGGGGGTGTCCGCTGGATTGAGCTGCGGCAATCAGAGAACTCCACACAAAGACCTCTATTCGAGTTTGCTTGGATCAATCTGGCCTTCTATCTGCCTCCATCAACACTTTTAAAGGAGTAAAACAGGGTTGTCCCTTGGTCGCAACAATATTCAGTCTCTTCATTTCTGACATAGGTGACGCAATCAACAAGGTCAAGTCCTTCCCGCCGAAAGTCGCAAATACTCACTTAAGCTGGCTGCTTTATGCAGATGATCTGACTGTCATGGATGTGACTCTGATCGGGTTGCAAAGAAAATTAAATGTGGTGCAACGATACGTCACATCCAACAAGCTAACGATTAACACAAAGAAATGCAAAATATTGGTCGCACAGAATCTGAATGGTGTTGGCGTGTCAAACAGAAAAACATAAAATGGTCCTTAGGACAAGAAACGCTTCAAATCTCTCAAACCGTCAAATATCTTGGGATGACAATAAGTTCTACTATAAATGACGGGCCCTGGCTTGCGGAAATCAAACGGAAATGTAACCAACTAGCAAGCCAGGCATTAATAATTCATAAGAAGTTTGGTAAATTTTCTTTACGCCGTGTCTTGTCTTTTTATCACCAGAAGGTCATCCCGGTCGTGACTTACAGGGCAGAAAACGCCCTTGGTTGTCCACATGAGACCTGGGCCACTTTAGAAAATTGTTTCTGGACCAAGGTACTATCCCTTCCTAGGGGTGTGAAGACATCATGTATAAGGTACGAGCTTGCATTAATATCGATACAGGCAAGAATATGTTGGAGTCTGTTGAATCTTTATAGAAAGACCTGTACTCGTGCGCAGATTCCACAATTCGAGATCTTTCATGACGTCTTATCCGCTAACTCCAAAATTGTTAATATGTGGTTAAACAGATGTGAGACTATTCTAAAAAATATGACATCAAAGCCGACATGCTCCAGGAGAACCCGGAATCAGCCAGGCTCAAAATATGGTGTATAGACTGGGATGAAACCTGTGTGGAGAGATCGGCCGCCAGTCGAATGAGCGACGCACCACTAGAGGCACGTGCGTTTAATACTCTCCAGAACTATGTCGCACTATTTCCTGATCCGCAGGCACGTCGACTTTTTATGTTGTTCAGACTGAACGTGTTTAAAACCGCTGATCGGCTTCGGCTGTGGAAAGGTTATGATCATTTGACACCTGAATGTAGGCTGTGCTTTTGTACAAAGGAATCACTTAAACATTTAGTGCTATTTTGTACTAAATTAAGATCTGAGAGGACAATTCATCTGGGTCCCTGGAGCCTAAACCATCCATCCTTGTGTGCAGATGAATGGTGGAAGCTGATGTTTCAAGGAACTGATGTCAAACGAATGTTCCCGTTAACACAGCTGTTGAAAATAATTGAAACACGTTTGACATCAACAGAAGAAATTCTCCTCCCGTACAGTAATGTTGACTGAAATAACATATGTTGATGTTAGACGTGTGAGATATTGATATGGATGGCCTATTGGAATTTGTTTGTTGGAGTTTGTGATATGACATATGCTAGTATGTGGGTGTTTATGTTGTACATATTTTAAAGGTTTGTAAAAACCAATAAAATAAAAAAATAAAAAATGGCGCTCCTTTCACGACAACTTTCTCAAATGCGAAGTTTTGGATTTGCATCCAGTACATTACCTGTCGCACACATATATTTCTGTAATGCACTTGAAGTAATAGATAGGTGTAGTGGCCTCTAAGCACGACAGGACGCTCAGATGGGTCTAACTGTCTTTATTAACAAGACAAACTGGTGGGCATAACTTGTCCTTGAGCGGAGCAGGGGAGTTACTCACAGTTCCATTCTGGGCCTTCCAGTTACTTCACTGGAGGCAAGGTGTGCTCATGGATGGCAATCTGTGAGCTTCCAGGGCCCCCATGTGGCCTCCTGTGGCATTGGACTTATGCCCTGGAAGCTGGACTGTAGAGACTTCTACAGGCCTCATTTATAGTGGCTCGTTAACAGGAGCAGCGCTGTATGCAGACCTCTTGGTCTGGCGCTCCACCAATACTCCTGGCAACGTTCTCCCCGACGTTCTCTCGCAGAGCGCGGGCTCGCGAGATCCCATTGCATCGAGATCACGCTCCCGCGATCACGTGATGTCCCCACACACCTCCTTTGCTGGGAAAAGGATACAAGGTCATTCCATGACAAAGTCTGCAAACTTGCTGGGTTTCCTTTACTCTCTCTGAGGTCTGCCTTGATCCGGAAACGGAACAGGGCTGCGGGAGCACTATTTGGGAGGTGCGGCTGATTCAGGTTCTCCTTGTCTTGCCCTTCGCTGTGACTCCCTGTGTGGAGTTGGGGAGTGGGCACTTGAGAACCCGTCGCTGTAGGGTGACTCCGAGGCATCTCTTCCTGACTGGTGAGGGTTTTCGGATGGCTCTTGTTGGTCTGGGTCTTCTCCGGTTTGGCAGTGTGGCTGCTCCACGGATTCTTTTCTGGGGTACATGGCCACCCTTTCTAGATTCCATTTCCTTCCGTCGCTGGTGCAGATGTGGTTTTACCCTTTCTCGATGACGTCTATGGGACTGCTGTATCTGGAGCCGGTTGAAGTGTCTTTGTGAGGGAGATGTATCGTTACCTGGTCGCCTTTGTTAACTGCTGTCTGGTGACCGGCTCGCCGCATGTCCCCTTGAGCCTTCATGGCTTCTTTGTTACGCTGCATACGGAAAACCACATCTTCCATGTCCACATCTTCGCCAGCCCTCACTTGATGGAGCCAAGGTGGTACCAGTGTGGATGCTGCCCTTCTCTCCCCTTAGCAGATGGAAAGGTGAAATGCCAGTGACGACGTTGGGGGTGATGTGGTGGGCTGCAACAGCCTTCTTGACCGTCTTGTATGGGTTTAGGCCCGAGGCATGCGCTAGTTGCAGCGCCCCTTTGATGAAGCGGTTCGCCCGCTTGACCAGGCCATTGGTGGGTGGTAGAGGCTTGCTCTCTGCTGCCGAATGTTGTTGAGGATGAGGAATTTCTCCATCTCTTGAGAGACCAACTGGACTCCATTGTCTGTCACAGTTTCCTCATGGAGGCCTTCACGCCGGAATACGGTGGTGAGTGCTTCGATGACTGTGCTTGTGGTGATGTCCGAGGTGAAGTCGACTTCGACCCATTTGCAGAAATAGTCGACCATGACTATCCCATATTTATGTTCTGGGTGCATGCTGTGCAGAGGCCCGATGAAATCCAACCTAGTTTGCGCCACACCCCTTTGGGGACTTCGGTCGGCAGCATTGGGGCTTGTCTCACAGCCAGACGCTTGTCACTGTTTGTGCACTCATGGCACCTTTCGACTATTTGTCGTATGTCCTGATCCATGCCTGGCCACCAGTAGGCGTTGCATATCCTACGTCGGGTCATGTTGCATCCCAGATGGCCTGAGTGTGCTCTGCAAAGGATCACTTTGCGAATTCCACTGGGCGGGATCACTTGGTCGCCTCTCAGAATGAGACCGTTCATGGTGGTGATTTCATCGTTCACCTTCCAGTATGGACGTAGGCCTTCAGAGATTGCTCTTTCATCAGGCCACCCTTCGCGGGCCCAGGCTGCTACACGCCTTAAAGCATTGTGCTGCTCGAACTCTTCCTGCCAGTGGCACTTACTTAGGTCCATGTACTCGCCATTCCTCAGGTCACTTATAGAGGCTACGACACATTCATCTTCCAAGAATGTGGTCGCAGGGGCGTTTTGGTTGAGGAGCCTGGGCATGAAGTCCGCTTGCGCGTTTTTCCAACCAGCAATGTGGGCTATCTCGTATGTGTCCTCTTGGAGTTTTGTGGCGATTCTCGGGGTGGCAGTCTTGATGCCGCCCGGGCTCAACATGTGAATGAGGGGTTTGTGGTCGGTGACCAGTCTAAATCTCGTGCCCCAAACATAAGATCTGAAGTAGTCAACGGCCCAGGCACATGCCAACATTTCTTTCTCAACGGTGGAGTAATTCTTCTCCGCCGATGATGGGGCTTTTGATGCAAATGCCACAATATTTTCAGTGTCGCCCTTCTTCTGTGTCAGGGTGGACCCCAGCCTGTATGCGCTGGCGTCCCTTGTGATACAGGTGTCCCATTCAGGGTTGAATAGTTTCAGGCATGGTGCGTGTAGCATTCTCCTTTTGATTTCAGTGAAGGCTTCATTTTGTTCTGGCCCCCAGGAGTAGGCTGCCCCCTTCTTTAGAAGCTCCCTCATGAAGGACGTGGTTTCGGAGAACCTTTGGACAAATTTTGCATAGTACTCCGCTAGTCCTAGGAACGAGCGTAGTTCTTCTTTGGACATCGGGCCGGGGCATCTGTAATGGCCTCCATAAGATTCTTCTTGGGGCTCACCCCTTCGCTTGAGATGCAGTAACCCAAGGTATTCTACCTTGCTCACTCCAAAAACGCATTTCTCGTGGCATATATGGAACCTGCCTCTTGAAGCTTGTTCAGGACTGCCCTGAGTGCTTTGTCATGGGTCTCGTTGTCCTTGGAGTACACGAGGATGTTGTCCTGAAAGAATGAAACATTTGTGACTCCTTTAAGTAGGGAATTCATCATCCTCTGGTATATGGACGCTGCTGAAGACAACCCAAAAGTCATGCAGGTATATTGAAAGGTGCCGAACAGAGTGATGAACGCCGTCAGGGGGCGTGAAGACTTGTGTAGAGCAATCTGGTGATAGGCGTCACGCATGTCCAGCTTCGAAAAGATTGCCACCTCTTTCATCATGAGGACAATTTCGCTGATGCTGGGGAGCGGAAAGCTATCGTTGACAACCTCTAGATTCAGGCTTCTCAAGTCAATGCATATTCTGAGGTCGTTGCTGGATTTCTTTTTAACTAGAACCACTGGACTCAACCATTCAGAGGATTCCATGGTTTCAATGGTTCCTTCCTCGACCATTTTTCAAAGGTGGGCATCTAATGCAGGTCTCACCATGGCAGGTACTGCTATAACTTTGTATTTCACCGGCACCGCATTGGGTTTCAAATGAATCTTGTGGACAAAGTCTCTCACTTTCCCCGGGTTCTCGGAAAACAGGCTAGGGAACATCTCCTTGAAATTTTGGGCTGCTCCTGAGGAGACCATGAGTACCTGTTCCGGAGTGCTGGGATCCAATTTAATGCTGAGTCTGTGTTGATCGTCCCATCCAAGCACAGCTGGGCCTTTGGGTGAGAAGTACACTTTGGTGGTGGTAGACCTCCCTTTCGAAATCAATCCAGGCACTGATGTAGCCCAGCAGGTTGACAGTTGCACCTCTGAAGACCGTCGGTTTTTGCCTGGTCGTTCTGGTTTCCACTTGTGCTTGTCCCATCATTTCCTTATGCGTGTCGATAGGAAGGATTGTGAGGTCTGATACCGAATCTGCCATGACACGTGTTTCCATTCCGTCCGCTTTAATGTTGCAGTGGGGTTTTTCTCTCCTGGCTTGAAGGGCATTGACCATGATGACCATGGGTCTATCCTGTAGCTCGTCATCATCACTTGAGGCGTGGGTGAAACGGTTTTCTCCTGCCACGTACATGCCGGGGCCGCATGACCAATGCGTCTGCACTTGGAGCACTCCTTATTCCTAGCAGGGCAGTCACGATCATTCGCCATGTGCTTGGTACTGGCACATCTATAACATTTTGGCAGATCCTTTTTTCTGGGGCCTTTGTCTCTGGGGCTATCACAGGATTGCTTGTCTCTGCGCCCTCTCAATTACAGCGCCCCAAGTTCGGGTACGGGCAGGTGGCTTCCCGCCTCTTGCACCTTGCCGAGGTTTCTTCCTCTGCCCTGGCAATTTGGATGGCCTTGTCAAGGGTCACTTCTTTTTCTTGATTGAACTTGTCCTGCACTTTCCTGGAGTTAGTGTGAACGACCAGCATGTCGCAGATAACTTGTTCTGCGTTTTCGCCAAACGCACAAAGAGAAGCCAGCTCCCTCATCATGGCGATATAGTTGCCCATGGGTTCGCTCCCTTCTTGTTTATGGGTGTAGAACCTCAGCCTGTTTAGCACCACGTTCTCCTTATTGGTGAACCTCTTCACAATGCGACGGGTCGCCTCCTTGTAGACGTCGTCGTCGTCATTGACTACTGGTATGGTTGTTAAACTGGCAAAAATGCGCTGACCTTCAACCCCCATTGCGTTCAGCAGCATCGCCTTCTTCCTGGCGGGGGCATATCCCGTGCCGCCCACAGCCTCCAGATACGTGGTGAATAGGGTCTCCCATTGCATCCACGGAATGGCCGGGGTCCCAGGTGAAGGGAGAAACGCAGGGGGCGGTGTGGCGCCTTGCATGGTGGGCCTGTGGGTCTTTTGGCATCCTCGTTGCCAATTATGTAGTGGCCTCTAAGGACGACAGGACGCTCAGATGGGTCTTAACTGTCTTTATTAACAAGACAAACTGGTGGGCATAACTTGTCCTTGAGCAGGGCAGGGGAGTTACTCACAGTTCCAGTCTGGGCCTCCTAGTTACTTCACTGGAGGCAGGGTGTGCTCATGGATGGCACGCTGTGAGCTTTCAGGTCCCCCATGTGGCCTCATGTGGCATTGGACGTATGCCCTGGAAGCTGGACTGTAGAGACTTCTACAGGCCTCATTTATAGTGGCTCCTTAACAGGAGCAGCGCTGTATGCAGACCTCTTTGTCTGGCGCTCCGCCATTACTCCTGGCAACGTTCTCGGCAACGTTCTCTCACAGAACGCGGGCTGGCGAGATCTTGTTGCATTGAGATCTCGCGAGATTGCGCTCCCGCGATCACGTGATGTCCTCACAATAGGCACTGCCGATCTCCCCCTTTGAAAAGCAGCGAACACATACTCATAGTCAGTACAGTTAAAGAGTGTGTCATCTTCCAATTCAATTGATCTCTCCTATAAGACTCGTTCACACTAATCACCCCCAGCCTCTATTCAGTAAGCTGCCCTTCATGTTGCATGTGTGTAATTGGTCAGTAAGTGAAGTATTGTGTGCTTGCGGAGAACACAGAAATTGGCCAGACGTGCAAGATGACCAGTGGAGTAATCGAGTTTAGAACATTTATTCTTTTGGATGAAAAAGTTCCCTATGTCTCAGCGATACCAACACAAGCATAAACCTGGTCTCTGCCAAGCTAGATAGATAACACATTGCCATGAAGCTAACCTTAATCATTAGAATCCCCTGCTCCTTCACAAAATGTGAAGAAACGGGAATCCCATTGACTCCAAGCCACTAGCAGACACTAGACACACGCCACTGCATAGGCATCATCGGGTTATTGGCTTTATCTTGCCATTACTACTGCAGAGCTCTGTATGTGACTATGGCCTAGCAGCCAATCCCAACATTACAGAGAATAAGCAAGAATGCAGCGTTGATACAGCACCAATACAAAGGATCAAGTCATTATGGCCGAGAAAGCATCCCAATTACTACCTATATAGCAAAGTCTAGAGTTGATCAAGGCTCTTATTTTCCATGGAAAAGGGAAAGGTGCTCAATCGCGCGTTGTCCATTTCCCCTAGATACCACACTGCTGCGCTGTGTGTTATGTAATGTTATGTTAGTGGGATTTGTACTGCACCCTGCTGCCATTTACATGGTCGCCAAGCGCTCTGGTGGATATGAAAATAAGAGAGGTGTTGGTTTGGCAGTGGGAGCAGCGGGAGTGCGCAAAAGTGCTTTTGCTATTGTGTTGGTAGTTTCATTTCGGAAAATTAGCAGTCACTGTGAATTGGTTTGTTTGCAGGTGGTCTGGGTTGGTAAACTTGCAATGAATTGTGTCCATATGGGAGGTCTTGCGTTCCCATGGCATATGGATACATTGGTTGTTTTGGGGATTTGTGAGTTATCAGAGGTGGTTTGGAGTTCTGCTGTTCGCTGATAGTGTGTGTCGGGAGTCTTATAGATGTCACGTGTGTGTGGCATAGTTGGTTTGTGTGTGGGATGTTGCAGGAGTATGGAGGGCTTTAGTATGAGTTACAGACAAATAGTTAAGTCTCATTCACTCAGGTAGCTTGTTGGATGACTGAAACCCAGTATGTCATGGTCAGCAATGTTTGGTCTCGCTTTGAAAAAGGCATATGGTATATGGCATATGGTTTGCAGGTTAGCGTGGCATATTCAAGAGCCATGTTTTTGCTGCTTTTCTGAAGGTCAGGTGTTCCTCTATTGTGGGTATTCCCATGATTCTGGAGTTCCAGAGTTTCATTGAAGTGTTTGAAAACGCGGACTCACTGTATTTCATTTTTGAATAAACTTTGGGTTCAAGGTACATGTCAAATGAAAGTCAGGCAAAAGAAGAGTCGATATAGAAAACTAAAATCACAAGTCATATAGCTCTGGATCAATCTTGCTCTATGTCAAATGAACAATCAAACTGATACTGAATCAGCAAGAAATTGAAACACATGCCTATTAATTTGTCAATCAGCTAATAACTCCACTTCACCAAAAGCTAGCATGCTTTAGCTGATTATGGACAATTTTCCATTGAACAGGTGGGTATGACTGCCTCATGCAAATCCCTATCTGGTCAAAGACTCAACAAATATATTTGAGCTTAAGGCACCTAACGCAGGATTCCACCTCATCAGTGCAAAGAAATGGTATTACCCCCAAAATCATTTTGAAAAAAGCAGAATGCGCCCTTTGTGCGCATTCTGAATGGTTACAAATACTGAATCCCATAATATCGAACAAGGGGAGGAGGGGTTTCAGAGGTGTCGCCCACTCCCCCAGTTCGGTATTATGGTGTGTGGTGGTGGCAGGGTTGTCTCCCACATGCATTAAATGTATAGTGGGTAACAAACAAACAAAATCCCAAAAGCTCGAGTGAACAAGTGGGCTTTGCAATTTTGTAATTCGAGCATTTGGGATTCGGTATTACAACGTAGATACCAAGGAAACACATATTAGCATTTATCTGTTGTGCTATACATTGCAAAGAATGGCATCCTATATGTGGTCCCTCTTAGAGGTAGTGTGTCTGTCTGCAACTAGGACATAATCTGGTACTTTATTTGGTATTGGGAGGGGAACGAGTGGGACTATAATGCACATATCCCCTGATTCTATCTTACCAGATCAATGAACCAAATATTACCTTTTATCTGTGTTGCTACATATTGCAGAGTATGGAATCCTTTATCCTCTGTGTTGTACCTCTCAGAGGTTTTGTGACTATCAGCAACTAGGACAGAATCTTGTAATGTATTTGATAATGGGACAAAGAAGAGTGGGATTGAAAGACTCTAAAACAGAGCAGTTAAGAATCTATCATTCTATATGTTATATTGCCATGGCTTGGTGAACAATTTCTCCTCACAGACCAGGACAAATGCAGTCTCTGTAGAGGACCCAATTGGTGCTTCACTCTTCCATAATGACATATGATTGTGCATGCTCTCACTGACCATTCCCCATAATAAAGTAGCTACTTTTCTTCTTTCTGTCCCTGGGACAGGTGATTAAGGGCGAGGGTGTTAATTTCAAGGTGGAAAAGACGTTAAAGCTTACCTACCTATGATTTCTGAATCTGTAACATATATGACTATTTCAGTAAGACTGATCAACTTGTTCTGCATTTGTGTGATACAAGTCCTTGATGTTTAGAATGCTTCCTAAGTATACTTGTCAGCAAATCGAACACATTTCCAACATAGCAATATTGAGTATCTTAAAACTTGAAAACTCTCCTCTTTCACTCAAACAAGACGAATAGGATCTTGTATCATATAAATATATCCATGGAAGAGACAAGACATAACTCCTTCCTCCCCCTCGACTATTCCCTGAACAACATGAGGCCACATAGACCAAAGGTTACCTTAATTAGCATGCCATGAAGTTTGGGCTTTGTGAGGGGTCAGACATGTGAGGCAGACAACTTTCAGATGATTTCTCAAAATATGGCATTTTATTAAATCATACATTTTATCAAATGACTCACTATCCCAACTCTGATGAGGATTTCCCTGCATATCAAAACTAAAGGAAAACACTCTAACAGAGGATATCTGGCCCTCAAACCTCAGCATAAAATACACAAGAAAATATATAAATGGCAATGAATAATAAACATTGACAATGATATTTCTCATATGTTCATAGTCTCTCTTTATAACCTGGGTGGGCTCCCCTTTCCCAGGTGTCAAGTTAAAATCAGTTCTTGGCTCCTTAACTGTGTCAAAAGAAAGTTCTGTTAACCAATGTTCAACCAACAAAAAAGGTCTCTCATCTTCCTTGAACAATGATTATCCACTTCCTTAAATAGCATCAATGATGTTCTAAGTCAAGATGCTTTGCCACAACATATAAATGTTAAAGAAGGAACACAGTTCCTTGTCAGATTCAAAGAAAACCCAATTTACGCCAAGGTAAAAGAAACACAGATTCTTGGTCTCACTTCTAAGGTTTCTCTTGATAGCTTTAGGAGTTACAGCTTATATCTTTGTCAGGATGACTTCACAGCACCTCTCATTTCCCTTGAATAACTCTTACACCAGGTGAACTTCTGCAAGGTTCACCATGCGGATCTATTCACCTGCCCTATAATGTTCCACATTCAATTGTGCCTCTGAAGTGATAAATCAACTGACACCCAAGAGTTTTTTTTTTTTACCACAGCTCAGCAGCCTGCAATTCTGTGATTTTGATCAACTTATAAAAGACGATATGCACAACAGTGTTACTCAACCTCATAAGGTAGGCAAGGCACTCTTCCTCTGAACATTCAACTTTCAGAGGAGCAGCCTATTTTCCACTCTTGTGTTTCTGCAGCATCGACAACCAACAGTGCTTCAAGAAATAATTATACTTCCTCTTTTGGCTTTGGCAATGTGAGTTAGGCCAACTGTTTAGGGAATAATTATCAGCAACAAGCTTCACCTTTTTATAGCTGTGCGTTCACCTCTTTGCTTCCGGCCAACCAGAGTAGCTTAACTCTATGCCATGTTGTTAGTCTCTTTTTCACTTTAGTCAATGTTTGACCAACTCTTATCTCTGGTAATGCTTGTTTCATTCATGGCTTCGGCAATGCTTGTTCCCTCAACTCATAATTAATAAGGTTCAAACACTTATCTTCGGTGTCACATTGTTTTTGACTGCTTCACAATAGATTTGTAAGTTAACCTTGACCTCAGAATCACTTTTAGGTGTACAAACGATTCTTTCATCTATTTTCAGAGGATTTAGTATTGCATTAACTTGTCTGTAAGCATTTGACTCTTACATAAGTGAAATGAATGATGTGCACCTATACATGAGTGCTACTTTTCGTACTTCTTATTGTCTGTCAATCAGCAGTCAGTTTAATATAGTTTTCACTCATACGCGAGTGACAGTACTTGGATAGAGTTGCCTGCCTTTGTTCGCGCACTCAGTAACACTCATCGGCTTCTGTATTGCTCCCTTCACATTCTGCAGGGCTGGGACAGCTTCTGGCCTTGCTCAGACACACACCCATCCTCACTAAAAGTATCTAGAGTATCTTCAGTTCTGCCATGCAGTCAAGGAGCTCCTCTCCCTCCTGGGATACATACAACTGTTCAGTCACGGTCTGGCATGCTTCCTGCTGCATAATCTCTGCAATCAGGTTCACATTCGGAAAAGCAGTCTTTCTTCACAGAGTCCTCCGCAAAACCTCTGCACTTCAGATTTAGGGGAAACAGGACCCTGACAGGCAGCTGAAAACTGTTTAATCAAAACCCCAGCATCCCTACTTCATTTCACCCACTTTTGCTTGGATTGCCAACACTGTGATCCACCTCTGCTGCTGCTACTGCTTTGGCCACTCCAGCTACAGCTCATCTAATGGCATGCACTTGAGGGGGCCTTTTAAAACTCTCTGCTTCCCTCAGGTGTGGATCGTTATACTTAACAGGCTGATTACTCCTGCAACATTGCTCTTGAGTCATCTTCCTCATCCCAGTACTTAGGCGTGTATGGGACTTTTACTACCAATCACTAGAATTAGGCTTTCTTGTCAGCTTTCTAATTTTAATTATAGATATATTTTTTATATATGCATTTAAGGAAAAGTCACAAGAATTTATTTGGAAAGAGGAAGGCAGTTTGTTCAAGCCATTATTTATAGATTTCCTGTCAATATACCTCTGGGAGTAAGGGGGAGTTTTGACCTTAGACATTTTGAATGTCTTTACTTCCTTGGGGTATGTATGCATGTCACACCAGCTTTACCCACATCCACAGACTTAACAGGCGGTTCAGATATATCATAGCGACAAGAAGTCATCATGTGGTTTGGTATCTTTAAAAGGTTCTTCCCTTTTAAAGATAAATACTGTGGGTTTAATTCACAGAAGTGTTTTATAATGGCAAACCCCCATTTAAAAACTCTCTGTGAATTAGGCTCTGTGTCTCATCCCACAGGATCTCCTCACCACCCTGGGCCTTGTCTCCTCCCAGGTGATCCTCCCACAACACACTATCCACAAGATTAGGATCATGAGTGTCTGCCTTTCCCTGGTCACCAGGGAGGAGACTTTAGGCAGGGTTTTAGTGGGGATCTGCAGGATTCATCACACTACACAGAAGCTAGTTTCCATTGGAGGATATTTTCAGGAGTTATAATTATTTGAGTAAGAACAGATCTCATGGGTGATTTATGAGGTTTTCACATCCACATATCATCTTGATGCAGGCTTGCAATCAAGAGCTCTTAAGATTACTAAAGCAGCATCTGAGGTCCATAAATCACCTTTGTTATCTGTCCTGGTGGGTTGTTCAGATGACTGTTTGCAGAGCAAGGTTTTGCAATCGAGAGCTGAGTGTTAAATTATTTTCAGAAAGCAAGCACCATTGACATAATACCACCCAACATAAATCCCACCTCACAATTCTGGGGACAGGAACAAACTAATGTTGGAATTAAGATTTGGTTTTATTGAAGGAGAATCAGTTAAGAGGTTGTCCCGACTTTTTATGCAGGGGAAGAAAACAGAATATTACGCAATCACAGACAGTTTGTGTACAAGAGTGAAATTAGCCTGCCAAATAAATCCTGGTATTCCTCACAACCATGCACCCATTTACATATTCACATCTGTTCAGTTTTTATTGCAAATAAACATTATAGCTATAATCCTGCTGCTTGTCCATCACTATATCAAAACTCGATTTCAACATATCTCCAAATTACAAATAAAGTTACACTTACAAATCAGTCAAAAACATTACCCAATAACACCAATAAATGTGAGAATCAAAGAACTGTTGTATGTTTCACATGTCCCATGTAAATATTGTGCTGAGTGTTATGTGTTTGTAGTTTAAAGTAAGGTTATTATGAATTGCATCCGAATTCTGCAAGTTTTGATTAGGGAAACACAAACACAAAGTGGCAAAATGGCTTGATAATTTTATTTAGATTGGTATTGGTGCCCCTCACCCTTTATTGCATAGATTCAGTCCCACGGATGTGAGATTATTTTTCTGTACTATGTTATAAATAGTGATTTGCACACATTTTTATGGGACACAATTAAACTTATTCTCTTTTTCCAATCCTTATTAAATAGCTATGGGCTTCACATTACACACGTTTACAAGCAAATCTTCATTGGTCTATGGTTTGGGCATGTTCACACCACATCCTAACATTAACTTTTTTCTGTGATAACACTTTGGGTACAACCTGAAGAGATTATAATTTATAAAGATTTGCAACAAAGTCCTCAGAAAATGTTATTTGTATCCCTGCACACACAGCTCAGAAATGTATTTTGGATTGGACTAAAATGACATGTCACTTGCTTTCAAATGTATTGAGAGGCACCTTTCATTTCCCCATTTCCCATCACAAAATTCATACCACCCCATTCTGGGACTTACACGCAAAAACAAATGTTCCTAGAGAGCATATATCATTCATTTTGGAGAATTATCAAAATGATTTTGAAAATATACTTTTAGTTTTTGGAATCACATGAACACTGAGATTGGAAACTGCCTCAGATTCCATTCTCTACAGGTTCCCTTTTGGAAATAATTAATTTCCCTGAAATGGGAATCATCTGTTCTACAGTCCTTAAATTGGTTTCACTCAGTAATCCATCATAATCTTTTGCAGGCTACCCCTTTTTAAAAAGCCCAATATTCCCATGCTTACGTCATCATTATGTCACACTACTTGATTGGTCTAATATTTCCATTGCCCTTCCTCATTGTTAGGCACTTCTATAGACTACACACCCCAACCATCATTGGAGGTTCATGTATCTATGTTTATTAACATGAGCATAGGTGGGCTTTGGCCTCTTTGCACTTTTAGAGATGGCATCCTTTTATTTCAACTGGTACTTTCTCCATCTCCTGTTTTCACTTTACATTGGTTAAAATTTCAGTCTTTGGGTGAAATGCACTCAAGGGTCCATAAGGTTCCTTGTTTAGTTTGTGGCACAATCAGTACCACTTTTCGGTGCTGTCTCTTAGGTGTGCTGGTGACTATCTGCAGTGCACCTGCATTCCACAGGTACACACTGCCCATTGCAATGGAAAAATATTATGTCAGCGACGCAGGGAAAGGCATTATTCTGGCACCTGTGGGAGGCACTCTTCCTTGGCTTCCCTCATTGAACCTGCATCTGTCTTTGCTGCTGCTTGGAGGAGCCAACTTTCAAAAATGTATCATCCGGACGCAGAGCGCCACAGAGTGTCTTGGAGTGTTTCCTGTATGTAGGCTCTCATCCTTGGCTTTCCTCATTGAACTTGTGTCTGTCTTTGCTGCTTTTTGCTCTAAGGAGAAGCCAACATGCGAAAACCTATTCTCCAGACAAGTGTTGCAGAGTGTCTGGGAGTGTTTCCTGTGTGGAGGCTCTCTTCCTTGGTTTTCCTGATTTAACATGTGTCTGTCTTTGCTGCTGCTCTCTGAAGAAACAAGCAATTTTCTTAAACCTACCCTTTGGAGCATTTTAGTGTGTCTGGGAGTGTTTCCCAGGAGCCCATAGAACCCAGAAGCCCAGGGGAAGGACCTGACACTGGGGAACACTGCAGACATGTGGTAAGTGTGCCCTTTGTGTCACTGTGTGGATATTAATAATTGGGCCAACTTTACTGCAACATAGTCTCTAGACACACTCCAGAGGTAAATGGATAATGTAGTGAGAAGTAAAATCTTCATGTCCAAAATTTGATGTGAAATGACATTCATCCCACAATAATGCAGCCCCCAGAGGCACTGGAGCAGCCTCTAGAACTAGTTTATCAGGTGCTATAGGCCTCCGAGGAAGCAGGCTTGAAAGACACAAAATCATGGACAGGGTATGGACAACCACTTTTGCATCATCATTGTCATTGGAGGATGATACATTTTCACCAGGAACGCTTCAGGGCCCAGTCCACTCTTACAGTTTCGCGATTTCTAACAATCAAGCCACCGTTAAGTCAGCAGTAACAACCTCCCTAATTCCATAAAATTATATGAAACAATGAATGCATCTTTTAAGGACCAAGCCACCTTTCTCGCCATGATACACTCCAAACTGATTTATCTGGAATCATTTATAGCCTTATTACAGTCTAAGGTAGATAAGAAAGCAGTGACTTCATCCTATCTCCAAAAATATCTTCAAGACGTGTTGGATAATGAGCGCATAGACAAGCGAAACGTACTGGGCTATCTTTATGGAATTTTGAAGGAAAAACCTCCTTCCAGGACTAATGGCCCACCAGTCACTGACTCAAAGTTGTCAGAAGCATGTCCAAAATCTAAACCTCCTATTGGACTTGGGTTAAAAAGCAAAACCGGTGTTTGTGATAGATCTAACAGGCCATCCTGCACATCTTCTACCAGATTTAAAGGATTTGACCTTGACTCAACCACCTATAAAGGTTAATAAAATAGCACTGTTGACGAATCCGAATCAGAGAGCTCTTATTTACACTAAATTTACACTAAAGAGTGTATTGGGCCAGATTTAATGGTCGCAGGGAGTATCACACGCGATAGGCCTTGGGCAAGCGGGGTACATGTATTTTGGGGTGCGCGTGCAGTTTCACACGCGATTTCGCTGGGCGAGCGGGGTACGTGTATCTTGGGGGTGCGCGGTAAATTTCACACGTGATAGGCCTTGTGCGAGCGGGGTACGTGTATTCTTAGGGGTGCGCAGGGAGTATCACACGTGATAGGCCTTGGGCGAGCGGGGTACATGTATTTTGGGGTGTGCATGCAGTTTCACACGCGATTTCGCTGGGCGAGCGGGGTACGTGTATCTTGGGGGTGCGCGGTAAATTTCATACGCAATAGGCCTAAAGCGAGCGGGGTACGTGTATTCTTAGGGGTGCGTGGGGAGTATCACACGTGATAGGCCTTGTGCAAATGGGGTATGTGTATTCTGAGTGGTGCGCAGGGAGTATCACATGCGATAGGCCTTGTGCGAGCAGGGTACGTGCATTTTGGGGTACGCGGGGTGTATTACATGTGATTTTGCTGGGCGAGCGGGGTACGTGTAGTCTGAGGGGTGCACGTGCAGTTTCACACAAGATTTAGCGGGGCGAGCGGGGTACGTGTATTCTGATGCGTGCGCGGGGAGTATCACATGCAATAGGCCTTGTGAGAGCAGAGTACGTGTATTTTGGGGTTTGCGTGCAGTTTCACGTGTGATTTCGCTGGGCAAGCGGGGTACGTGTATCTTAGGGGTGCGCGTTAAGTATCACACGCGATAGGACTTGTGCGACCGTGGTACATGTATTTTGGGGGTACGCATGGGAGTATCACATGCGATAGGCCTTGGGCAAACAGGGTTTGTGTATTCTGAGGGGTGCATGGTGAGTATCACACGGGATAGGCCTTGGGCGAGTGGGGTACGTGTATTTTGGCATGCGCGTGCAGTTTCACATGCGATTTCGCTGGGCGCGCGGGGTACGTGTATCTTGGGGGTGCACGGTAAATTTCACACGCGATAGGCCTTGTGCGAGCGGGGTACGTGTATTCTTAGGGGTGCGCGGGGAGTATCACACGCGATAGGCCTTGTGCAAGCGGGATATTTGTATCTTGGGGGTGTGTGGGGAGTATCACACGCGATATGCCTTGTGCGAGCGTGGTACGTGTATTCTGAGGGGTCTGCGGGGAGTATCACAGGCGATAGGCCTTGGGCGAGCGGGGTACGTGTATTTTGGGGTGTGCGTGCAGTTTCACACGTGATTTCGCTGGGCAAGCGAGGTATGCGTATTACTGGGGGTGCGAGGGGAGTATCACACATGATAGGCCTTGTACGAGTGGGGTACGTGTATCTTGGGGGTGCGCTGGAAGTATCACACGCAAATTGGCAGTGTGGGTCCTCCCAGGTGTGTCCTCTCCCCCCTCCCCAGGCCCTGCAGGCAGCGCACACCACAGGGGACTACCCTGCATCCCAGGCCATGCCCCGCATGTAGCCCATCCACCTTGGGTATGCCCTGCAGGTAGCCCATCCACCCCGGGCATGCCCTGCAGCCAGCCCACATGTCACCATGCATCAGTGAGCACCGACTCATGTCCCCCTGCACCCCCACCCACCCAGCAGTGACAGGCACCTGCCAGCAGGCCTGACTCATGTCCCCCTGCACCCCCACCCACCCAGCAGTGACAGGCACCTGCCAGCAGGCCCCGACTCATGTCCCCCTGGACCCCCATCCACCCAGCAGTGAGGGGCACCTGCCAGCAGGCCCCGACTCATGTCCTCCCCAACACGACATCATGATCCACAATCATGGCCCTCATGGCCGCCCAAATCCCACCGCACGCCACCCCTGCCCAAAGAACGAACCAAATATTACATCCACCCCATATTGAAATGCCCATTACATGAAACAACCCAAATGGCATGTATGTACATCAACACATGTCCCTCACACAAACTGACAATGGGTGCCAGTGAATTAAAAACCCTCATTGTGACATGCATGAAACCAATGAGAGAATACCACACATTGAAATATGAAACAAAAATGTATTCAACACAAAATGAAGTGAATCAAATGAAAACACACAATAATGGAAATAAGAAATAAAATGCAGAATGGTCCAAAATGAAAATAAATATGAAATCAGAATCCAAATAAATCCAAATGAAAATGTGTCCAAAGTCTCCATCCAACAAAGCAAATCCAAAGGGAAAGAAATAAGTAAAATCCATTGTTCCATGGTGAAAAAAAAAAAAATGACGATAAATCCACTGTTCAACTATATACAAATAACAAATCCAGGGTCAATGAGCCCAACCATTGAAATGAAACCTACAAAAAAAAAACCTAATAAAGAACTATCTACAAAAAGGTGGGGCATAGTCCAAGCGCCCCAAATGAAAGAAAAACATAAATGAAACCTAACACTAACTAACTATATACAATGGCGGCAGGCAAGTCCTATGGCTCACTTGCCAATTTCCCGGGCCAGGGCATCATCAAACTCCTGTTCTATGTCCTGGAGGCGGGCTTGTTCCATGGCCCTGAGGTTTCGCAGGGATAACGCCATGTCCAACTCCAACTCCTTGCAAATTGCCTCGAGGTACAGGCCCGCCTCAGCGGCCTGCGCATGGAGTTCTCCACCCTGACCATGGTGAGCGTGCCTCTTCTGCCCGCTGCCACTCCGCATCTATGTGCTGGCCCAACTGCTGCCACACGGAAGACACTCCCAATCCAGGGTCCTCCTGCCCTCCGTCCGATGCCTGCCCCTCTGATGTTGATGCCCCAAGCCATCATCGCTCCCACCTTGAGCCTGCTGCTGCTGTGCCTATGCCTTGGCTGTTGATGCCTGCACATCCTCCTCCTGCTAGGGTGCAGTTGTTGGTGTGGCCCCCCTGCTGGACCTCCGACTCCCGACTGTGGCAGGGATGTGTCCTCCACCAGCCTGGCTGCTGGGTCAGAGGCAGCTCCACAGGGTATCCAGGTGATACATGGGGTGGAAGAAGGCACAGAGTACGACTGGAGCATAGGGGGTTCAAGTGAGGAGGGGGTTGGAAGAAGGTCCAGCAGACGGAGGAATCCAGTCCTGGTGACCCGTCCCAGTAGGTTGATGCAGTCAAAGAGGCATCCAAGCTGACGTGCAGAATTTAAGCTTGCATGCCCTGTTGACGCAAAGCCATCGCAGCCAGGACAGGCTCAACCCGGTCCCAGATTGCCACGTCCGCAGGGAGAGGAAGGCCAGTTGTTGTGCGCTAGGCATCCCTGCTGGTGCGGGATGATGCAGTCACAGGATCGGGGACAGGATTACACACAGGCACCTCCGTGGCGGCCTGTGCTGCTTCCTGTCCTTGCCCTCGACTGCACCACTAGCACCAGTGGAATCACCCCCTCCAGACCCTGTGTGTGTCCCTTCCACGGCCTCCTCCTCAACCAAACCCCCCACCAACCTGGATGACTCGGTGCCATCTTCCTCCATCGGACCCTGTGGGGTCGCAGCTGCCCCTTCTGCTGCCGAGGAGTCCCCCTCCGACATCCGCCTCTTGGACCTACCCTCAGCAGCTGTGGCCACGGATGCGGCACCAGACTCCTCACTCCCCGACGAGATGACAACATGGGAGGGGAGCTGGGCCTTGCGTCTCCTGCTGGCGGTGCGATCCCTGCCGCTTTGCTCCACAGCACCGTCTCCGCCCTCTTCATCAGTTGATACTGCAGACAGGGAGAGATAGAACACAGGCATCAGGGCACTGTACAATGGTCTGATACACACATGACAGTTGTACATGAGTGGCAGTGTCAAAATTCAAACATGGCATCACACTCCCCAACACACATGATGGGTAGTTTGTTGGGGAGTGTCTAGCAGCAACATTGGAGTGGGCAGGAGCCCATACTCCCCAGCTGCTGCAACAGCCACCTGATGCTGCCTGACTCCCCCGATGCACCAACCGACCCCAAGATGACATCCAGGCAATCCTAAGGCTGTGTAGGGCCCCGGCCCCCACAGATGCCCGCAGCGAGATCCGCTACCCGCCAAGGCCCCCTGACACCAGCCCAGATGATATCCTTTGTTTGTGGTCCTGAGTCTGACTCCAAAATGGCCGGCGCGATGCGGCCTGGAAACGAGGCTGCTCCCAGTTGCTGAGTGACCGGGTGCCTCATCAGACTATCCTGGCCACCGACAGGTGGAAGCCGACCTGCGGAGCAAGGCTGAGGATTAAGGCTTCCTGTTTGCCCCTGTTCGCCATCGTGAGTCCTCACAAGTTGTCTGGTCCGCTCATCTGAAGGGTTGCTCCTCAATCATTTACAACTGTAAGTACACTGCCTCTTTACCCTACAGCACACCTGTCTCCATTACTACTATGCGTCTACTAGCGACTCAGATTCCTCCTGAGCAGGCACTCTGATCTACCGTTGGAGCAGGGGATCTCAGAACTGTCCGGATGCAGAGCAGCCGCATTAAAGGTACACTGCTGACTGCCCTCATGCCAACGCATTGTATTCCTTGGCTACTCCTAGCGCCTCACGCGCGGTAGGCGCCACATTATTCTACAAATTGTGTGCTCATATTTGTAATTCAATAATGCTCCACCTGAGCTGTGCTGCCTTACCTCACGACCTTACTATCAATTCGCCATTATATCACACGAGCCTCACAGGTAACTCCCATCTAGATGTTGCATATGCCATGCCTTGCCTCTGCTGCTCACTGTGAGATATCCACCTTGGCATCCACATGGCTTTGCGCTGCACTGCCTAGCCTTCCCACTCTAACAACCTGACTACTACCTGGTGCATGCTGCACTGTCCTACTCGATATGCCGGACACTCGAATCTAGCAACGCTGTATTTTGCACTGCATTCCCTGATGTGCCTGACATTTGAATCTAGCTGCACCGTATTTTGCACTGCATTTCCTGTAGGTGGATTCTAACCTATGTGCAATTTCGAATCTGGATGTGTTTTCAACCGTAGTTACTATAGCGCCTCAAGGCGTACTTTGACCAACTGTGCTGAATCTGGCTGCGTTTCTAGCCAAATATGTTATCTTGAAGCTAGAGGCTGCCCCCTCCGCTCTCTAGTTTAAACTATCAGTCCCTGACCTCAACTCAAAACTACTGCACCTCAGCTCGAGGGCATTACTCTTAAACCAGCTACTGCCCCTCTAGATCGCTCTACCCAGCTCAAACTAGCCACTAACAATCATAGTTTGGCCCGCTCCCCCACTAGTGCCACTAGCCTCCAGCATTATGCACCACTATTACCAGACCATGATCTTCTAGCTTGCCCTAATCATGTTCCCTTTCTGCATAACGCTGGACAACGTACCCTGTAGCAATAATAGCTACAAAGCCTACCAGGACGGCATGGCTAACCTAGGGTGCCCCAGACACCACCCCCTCCCCTGCCCCACACCGTTCCTACCCTCCATATCCCCCTCACTCACCACCACCCTCACACCTCACCGGTCAACCCAATCCCACTACCAACACTACACACAGCCACCCCAGTCCTATCGCTAAATCCAACCAAACTAAACTGAATACTAAACTGCCCACCCGCACCAAGCCTCCCGGCCTAACCCCCCCTCCTTTACTCCCAACCTCACAGCCCGAAACAACAGATTAGGCTCCAGGCTCCCCACTACAACTACTAGGCCCAATTCCAAACCTAACACCAAAACCAATACAAAGCACAATGCGCCAAATAAGCCCATACCTCCCCCACTAAAAGGTGCCCTACTCAATGTCAGATCCTTGGCTGCCCACCCCACAGAAATTGCAGACATCAACCTTACCAATGACCTCGACTTTCTAGCCCTAACAGAAACCTGGCTTCATGAGGCGTCTGGACCTCATTTATCGCTAGCCCTCCCAGACAAATACTCTATCCTCAGAGCTGATAGACCTAACGCCAGAGGTGGAGGTGTTGCGATCATCTCCAAATCCTCCCTAGACCTCAGATCAGCCTCCACAGTGTCACTCACATCCTGCGAGACACTAACAGCCAAACTGCAAACCTCCCCCACAACCACGATCACCCCCCACCTCATATCTAGACCCCCAGACCTCCCTGGGGTCTTTGAAGAAGACATCACATCCCTCATCACCTAAAATTCCAAACCATCAGCACAAATCATGATCCTTGGGGACTTCAACCTCGGACCCAAACGATGCACATGCTGCATCCCTAGCCAATGTCCTAACTGAACATGACTTCACTCAGCTCATTGTACTCCCCACCCAACAAAATGGCAGAACTCTTGACTGGGTAGCAACCTACAATTGCAATACAACCCGCAAAGACCCCCAACCTCTGGCATGGACTGATCATCACATGATCCCTCTTGAGGTCAACACCAATCAGGTACTGCCCAATAAATACCCCCGGGACTAGCCTGTCCCACCAGGAATAAACGCAACATCACTGCTGAAGCCCTACTACATTGGTCCTACCCACCCTCAATGCTCTCCCAGCCAACGCTGACTTAAACCTGCTGATTGACACCTTCAATGACACCATGGCTAAGGCAATGGATACCGTTGCACCCCTGAAAATACGCAAAGACAAACCTAAAGCTCATCTGAACTCGTGGTACAGCCCTGAGCTCAAATTACTCAGAAAAGAGAAAGCCAAGGCACAACACACTTGGAAAACTAACCCCTCCGCATAAAACAAATCCAACCTCAAAAACGTATCCTCACTTTAAAAAAATTGAGATAATTCGCACCAAAAAAGATGTATACAACACCAGGATTGTTCAGGCAGGCTCCTCCACCAAAGAATTATTTAAAATTCTGAAGGAACTAGAAAACCCTATTTCACCTTCAGACACCTGTCTGAAAGACAAATCCTGGTGCACCAGCATCCAAAACGCCCTCAACAATAAAATCTCAGGACTCCAAACCAAAATTGAGGACAAACGCCAACAACTCTCCAATAACAAGGTCACCAACCCAAGTCTATCCCCACCTAACAATGCTAGTTCGGGGTTCTAGTTTAAGAAAGTCACCATTACGGAAGTCCAGAAAATCATCACCTCCTTGAAACCTTCAAACTGCAAAGGAGACAGCTGCCCCACCCAGATCAGAGCTAGAGAGCTATCCCCCTTCATCACCAAACTTATCAATCTATCCTTCACCAATAACTCAATCCCTAGCAACCTAAAACAATCATGGGTTCTCCCACTCCTGAAAAAGCAAACTTTCGACCCAGCCATACACACCAACTACAGGCCCATCACCACAGTCCCCTTCCTACTAAAAATCCTGGACAGAGTTGCCTACATCCAAATTCAGGAATACTTGGAATCCAACCAACTGCTAGGAATACGTCAATCTGGCTTCAGACCTCAACACGGAATGGAAACCGCCCTTGTTGATCTCAAAAGCCAGATTGATGAAATTAAAGACAAAGGCAATGCCGCAATCCCACTCCTCCTAGACCTCTCAGCGACCTTTTACCTGGTCAGCCATGAAATCCTTTGTAGCCACTTAGCCACATCAGCCCACTTCTCCTCCTCTGCCATCACATGGATACAATCCTTCCTGGCAAACAGAACCATGCAGGTTTTCTCAACAACAGCTGCAGCAGACCCCATCCCCATCACAAGCGGGGTCCCACAGGGATCCTGTGTATCCCCCACTTTGTACAATATATTTACAAAGCCTCTATTTGACCAAATATACCGTCTGGGTGTCACCTACACAAATTACGCTGATGACACCCAGATACTCATCACCATCACAGGCAATTACCAAGCAGACGTCGCCCGGATCAACAAAATATTCTCCATCATTCAGGCATGGATGGCCTCGCATGGCCTCTGCCTGAATGATGAGAAGACAGAGCTCCTCATCGTCGGCTCCCCCAACACCTTAACTAAACTCAATCCTAGCTGCAATATCATCATGATCATTGGCCACACCATCCCCATTGCCAAAAGTGTGAAAACCCTTGGCTTCTATCTGGATGCCAACACCAACCTCTCCAAACACACCAATATGACCGCCTCAGCCGCTGCAAGCTCATTAGGGTCAGTAGACCATTCCTATCACCCAACAGCTGCCTCACCATTGCCAGATCTCTCATACAATCAAAATTGGATTACTGCAACAACCTGTACATAGGTGCTAACCAATCCATACTTATCAAGCTGCAGGTACTACAAAATAACGCTCTGTGCACAGCCCTCAACATTCCTAGACGAGGGCATATCTCCGCTACTAGGAAAGCCTGCAAATGGCTCTCCATACGCCAAAGAATTGATTTAAAAACCATCTGCCTCACGTACAAGTCCCTCAATCACCTAGCCCCACCATACCTAGCTAACAAATTCACCAAGAAACCTGCTACCAGATCCACCAGATCCTCCAACACTGACAGTGCCCAGATTCCACCTAATAAGAGCTGGAGGGGCAAGCTTCACAGTACTTCACAGTACTTGCCCCCCAACTCTGGAACACCCTACCTCTCAGCATCAAAACTGTCAAGTCCTTCCAGATCTTCAGGAAGCAGGTCATCAGCTGGCTCCTAAACAAAGAGTAGCCCCACTAACACCAGACCTCACACCCCCTGCACGGTAACTGGCTCATGTACTGTATGTATATTGTAACTGTATATTGATAAATGTATATATATATGTATGTATTATAAGTATGCACGAAGTATGCAACACAAAGATACTTCTCAATGCTGTAACCGTATTCTTAAGCGCCCTTCTACCCCTGGGTTTGGAGCGCTATACAAATAAAAAACAAAAAAACAAACAAACAAACATGCAATTTCAACTCACACACATGAGCACATCAACAGGAATGTTGCACCCGGCAGCACCATCCATACACAAACAACAGCATGAGCAGCCGAAGATGAGCCTGACGTCACATGCAACACAGGGAGTGCAGAACACATGCACACACGCCACCAGACATACATGCAACTGTACATCTCCACCACTTGTCGCTGTGATAACATCCCCATCCATGTCACATCTGGCAATCAGCCTCCTACATGTCAGTGTCATATGCATCCATGGTGTATCACAGTTGCACACTTGTCAAATACACACACATGCAAATGTATATAGTGCAGATACATGCAGGTGGAATCAGCATCCATGTGTGACACCACAACCATGCCACAGTACATACACAGAAATTCAAAAATGTGTGCACCCACACCTGCATTTGCCAAGCATGCTTACCAACACATACAGCATAGATGTGTCTCACACATGAGAGGACTCACATGTGGAAGGCTCATTTCCCTGTACATACACATGCATACATGGCCCTACACAGACATATGTACAACCTGCACACTCCTGCCACACCTCAACATGCACAGCATCCAATCAGTACACATGTACACTTACAGGTCGACTCCAGACGGGTCTGCCTCTCAAGGACCTGGAGGTGGAGCGCTGGGCATATACGTTCCAGGACCCTCATTTGGTTTTTGGTTAGGTGGATCCGGCACTCCTTGGCATCAGCTGCCTTCAAGAGGCTCTGGGCCTTGTTGAGGGTCCTGGACCTGAAGTCTTCCCAGCGCTTCCGGACATGTTGAATGTCGCAGACTTCCACGCCCTCTGCGTTGATGGCAGTCACAATGTCCATCCAGATCCTCTTCTGTCCTTCATTGTCGGCAGGCGAACTTCCGAAGAGAGCATCATACTGCCCCAGGACTTGCTCCACCAGGATACCAACTTCACTGGCACTGAAGCTGGTAGCCCTCTGCCTCTCTGGCTGGGGGTTGCCAGTGGTGCCAGATGGTGTTGTGTCCGACATGGCAACCCCAGAGGCAGGTGTGGGTGGGCAACTGGGTCCTGGGGCTGGGCTGTGGAGCGATGGTATCCCAGTCGGGAGTATTCTGTTCCAGCAGGGGTGGTCACAGCAACTGCACCCCTGTAGATGGCTGACGTGCTGGCACCAAAAAGCAGGGCACATGGGCAGCAGGCAGGCAGACAGCAGCAGATGGCAGGTGGGAGCGTGCTCGGGGATCTGGGGGGCAGGGAAATGGCCTTCTGGGCAGGAGCGTGGTCTTCCGTGTGTTGTTGCGTGGCCAGCTTGATACGGAGCGATTTGGCATGTGAAGAAATTGCACGTCTGTGTGTAATTCGTGGAAAGGCCCTTAGCGCATAAGCGCGTCTGTGACGTGGCGCAAAAGGGCGTTTCCCTCAACACGGGTGCATGTTGATTGTACACGTGCAATAAATGCACGTCCGGGTGTCACTGCGTGCAATTGGAGGAAAGGGCCTTACCGTGTACATGCGTAAGTGATGTTGCACGTGTGGGCTGGCTTAAAAGGTACGCGTAGGACGCCATTTTCTTGTACATGCTTTTTGTGGAGAGCGAGCGGGTGATTCTTGTACTTCTTGTCGGTTCACACGCAATAACTTCACAATGGTTCCAGTTCGTACTCCCTGTTTACTCAGACAGCATTCAATTCTTCTTTTGGTGGGGGTGTTGCCAATGCGCACACATGTGTCTTTTTCATAATCTTTTTCCAGGCAGACGATGAGTCGCGCACGTATTTTCCAACTGTGGTTGCCCCCGTGTGTTGCGTACCCATTCAGAGGTCATTGTAGGCTGCGTGTATCACACGTATGCTTATTTTTGTGTTTCTGGGTGAGACAGCGTAGTCTACCAGGGGTTGTGTGCACGTTAAATATTGTTTTCGGGGTGCCTGTGCATTGCGTGACCTGTCATCTTCCCCCAGGGGTCACAGACAGCCTTGCTAGAGCACTAGGGTACAAATTCCATCTAGTACCCGACCCCTTTCACCCCAATTGCCCAGGACAATTGTTTACTGCAACTCCCATACGCACAACAACATCAGTGCCATGGTTGGGAGGTGACCAAGCAGTAAGGGAGGCAAAGGTGGCCGAGCTCAAAGAGGTGGGCGCGGTAGGGGATATGGCCAGGATGTGCAGGGTGGCCCAAGAGGCCAGTGTGTGGAGGACCAATCAGGGACACCTATGGCCCCCCCCCCCAATGGTTCGGGGAGATGTAGCTGACACCATCCCAGCTCAGCCCTTGTTAAATCGGCCCATATTGTCAACAGAACCGGCATAGGATGACTCCCAGGCTGACTTCCGTGTCACCAAGTCTAAGCCACATGTGGCAGTGAAAGTTGCTGTCACCAGGCCATGTGGATCTGGGGCAGCAATGTCAACTGCTGCCCCAAGTAGCCAGGGTGAGGAGGCTGCAGGGGCAGCTGCAGCTCAATCCACCCCAGCTCAGAGTCTCCCAGCCGGGACAGTGTCGGTCCAAGTCCATCACACCGAGGTTGATCCTGCCAACATCACCCAGGAGCCAATGCCTGCAGTGAGACATTTGGTCGTCGTGCCTTTGGCAACTTCCATTGCCCAGTCCACCTGCACTTCAGCCCCTACCAACCAGAGTGGCGTAAGCAACTCAGGGTCCGCACCACCTCCCAAGAGGAAGAAGGGTGCTCTTGCAGTACAGGCTGGGACCCCAGACAAGGCTACCCACTCCGGCACATCAAGGAAGCCTAGTTTCAATGATGCAAAACTAGATGCACTTGTGGGGTATGTGTCGGCCCATGGCCGCGAAATGGTGGTGACTGCAGGGTGCAAGAGTACGACTGCTCAACGTAGGGCCCACTGGCAGACCATCGCAGAGCACATTAGTTCCCTTGGATTTGTGAAGCGCACAGCTGATCATTGCTCTAAGCGCTGGAAGGACCTGAAACACAGAGCAAAGAACAAGCTGGCTTTAAATCATGCCTCTACTCTGGTGACTGGCGGTGGGTCTCCACCAGAGGCGGAACAACTCACTGAACATGAGTCTGTCGCTGGAACATTCATCAGAGGATCAGATCCAAGGCGTGGGACACCTACCAGATCTTGAAGCAATGTCCGGTGAGTGACCATGCTTGTGTGTGCAATCCATGTGTATGTTGCTTGGGTGATGTGTTCTGATTGAGTGCCAGGTGAGGCTGTCTAGTCCTGACTGCTATGGGTCACCCATGTGGTCCCTCAAAACCAGTCCCCGGCCTTGTGTTTCTGTTTCACAGTATCCCTTCTGACCACAGTTCACTTTTTGCACATGATTAATCCACTTGGCCTTCAGCTGTCCTATTGCCACAACATTGTTCATACTGTTTTCCTCTTCATTCGGCCTGATTGATGAAATGATTAGCATATTTACGAGACATTTTTGTGGCCTACTGTCCCAAACGTGACATACTTCTATCATGGATTACTCCACACAATGGCCCACATTTATTGACTTATTAGGTGAAAGATTTGTACAATCAGGCTGATTGAGTAATGTGCACCTACACATGGCCTGCACACTATCATTTTGGGGACCTGTTTGAATGTTGAACATGACAATTGTATCCTCTCATGTTGAAGTGACCAACGATTGATGTATCCATGTGCCTGCCATCATTGCATCAGTGAACACTGGCTTTGTTGCAGCGTGTGGCACATGCGTGTTTTCTCACTCTTTTTTACATGTTTTATTTCATGATGTCCATCTCACATGGATGGGTGACAGAACTGATTTGATACCATCTGGGTGTCCTTGTCAAATCTGCCATGGCTATGGTATGTGCCGTCTGTGTGCTGGCATGTGTCATGTATGTGGATTGTCCATGCCACTCCAGGCTAATGTTTGATGCCAGTGCTATCCAGCATGCAGCACATGTGTTGCTTTTCTATCTTGCAGTCATCAGTGTGCTTTTTGCCTCCCCTTCCAACTCTTTGACAGTGCACGCATGCCAGAGTTATTGACATGTGGGACATGTGTCATTTATGTACTCGATCTCTGCTTCGTCATGCCTATGTGTGTGTGCTATGGTGCTCATGCCTGTTTCCATTTGTTATCTTTCATGTTTTTGCAGATGATGAGGCACTTGATGCTGTTGAGCAGGAGGAGATGGCGCAGACCCAGGTGGACTCACTGCCACAACAGGGCACCAGTGGAGGACGTGGGGTGGTGGTGGGTGAACACCCATTACTCCTACAGACCATACTGTCCATGGGTACACCACCGGGGATCTCTATGAATCAGGTGCTGAATCGGATATTGAGACATATGTGCCGTCGCAGGTGAGTGTTTCTGGCAGGGATGCTGTTCTGTCCAACCCACCTGCACCGGGGGTAGACCCCTCTATGGGGATTTCAGTGTTGGAAAGTCTGCCTGTGGCGGTTACGGATGCAGGGCCACACTCCACAATATTTGCTCCTATTCCTGGGCCAGCAGATCAAAGGAGGAATGCAGTCCTGCAGCATCAGGCAGTGCCAGCACAGCAAGGTGCACATCACCTTGCCCCAAACAGGTGTGGTGCCCGCCAACGCAGTGGCCATGCGCCACCAGGCAATACTGTGTGGGAGAACTCCATGTACAGTATAGCAGCAAAACAGGGGGCATTGTGTGAAATGATGGCTCAGGCAATGGATAGGGTGGCCACTTCCATTCTCCCCCCTGAAAGGCAGATGGAGCTCCAGCAGCAGGCAACAGACTCCATTTGCCACTCACACAGGGAGGACATGTTGGCGTCTGACATGGACCGATGGACTGGACTGCAGACTCTGCACACAGCCATATCTATAGAGTCACAGGCCCACAGAGAAGCCCTCAGGTTAGAACACAGATCCCTCAGAGACACTCTGGGTGAACTTGAGGTGTTCCGGAGTACAAGGGCAGAACAGCAGCTGGAGCAGCTGACACGTACACTCTCAGCTGAGCTCCAGGCAACCCGTCAGGAGATCCGGGCATCACGCAAGTTCATGCAGGCAGAAAAGAGTGCTACCAGTGAGGTGCTGCATGGGGATCTCCGTACCATCATCTTGCAGAACCAAACATTTCACACCTGCATTCTTGCTGCCATGGAGGAGCATGCCAGGGCTTTGTGTGGTCTGCCTCCTATATCACAGCCACCTTCAGATGTACCACCACAGGGTGATGACAGTGACGGCAGTTCTCCCAGTGTAGCTTAGCCGTGCAGGCCATGAGCCCATGGAGGTATTTTTGTTTTTTCTCAACATCCATGCATGTGGGTGTTGGAGTGCACCCTGTACCTCGTCCCTCCTGGGTGTCACCCCCCCGGTCCACACAGTGTGGTGCTTTGTGTGGCTCCCGTATGCATCCACTGTGTATTCCAGCTGGGCACATGCAGGCTTGTCCTGTCTTTTGGTTAGATGCTTGGGTTCCTGACACACACACCCCTCCTGCTTCTCCTTTCCATGGGCTTGCAAAGGGTGTGACCAAGTGACAGTAACTTACACAATGACATTGGGCTCCCATAAGTTGTGTGGACAGTCTGTAGTCAAAACTGTGTATACATCCCTAGTTTGTATTGTAGAAATATCCACTGCATGGTGGATTTATGTATGGTTCTACATCCCTGACTTTTTCCTTATATACATGTACCTTCTGTCACGCTTACCGGGAGACCGGGGTTCGCTGCTCGCGCTCTTCCCTCCTGGCGCCTCTATTCGCGCTTTCGCGCTTGGGGAGGCGCCGGGGGGAGAGTTCCGGGGACATGGGCTGCAGCTCCTCGGCGCGTGCGTGGGAGACCGCGGTCACGGTTCCGCGCATGCGCCGTGGAGCGGTTGCCCAGGATTGGAGCAGCTTGCTGCTCAAGCCTCGCTCTGGGTCCGCCGGCGCCTGGCGACAATCAGGCTTGCGTTCCAGGCCTCGCGGGCGCCGGCGGCCCATAAAGGGAGAGAGAGGATCGGGAGCAGATCGCGTCTCAACGCGTTCTGTTCCGGATCGTGTACTCGCTCTCCCTTGTTTTGCTCAGCGTTGCCTTGGCCCTTTACTTCTGCCTCTGGCTTCCCTTCACCTCCTGCCTGCTACCTTTTAGGCTTTCCCCCCAGGCTCGTTGTGGTGCCCTCCCAGCCTCTCTCCTACCCCTGCTCCCAGTCAGTTTTCCCTTCTCTTCCTGGTTTCTCTTCCTTGCCAGCCCAGTGCTCCTGCCTGTTTGCTCCCTCCTCTCCTCCCTGGCCAAGCCTGTACCTAGTGGTTCCCACCAGTGCCTTTCTTGGGACTGTCCTCTCTCCTTTGGACTCTCATCATCACAGCATCCAGTGCCAGCTACGGGAGTACGGCTCCCACTCCTTTGGACTCTCATCACCACAGCTTTCAGTGCCAGCTACGGGAGTACGGCTCCCACTCCTTTGGACTCTCATCACCAGAGCTTCCAGTGCCAGCTACGGGAGTATGGCTCCCACACCAATGGACTCTCGTCACCACAGCATCCAGCGCCAGCTACGGGAGTATGGCTCCCGCTCTTTGGAACTCTCAACTTCTACAACACCCAGTGCCAGCTTCTGGAGTACTGCTCTCTCTTCTTTGGACTCTCAACCACCATAGCATCTTGCGCCATTCTTTTGGGGTTATCCCCTGACTTCTTTGAACTCTGGAGCCTTGCCACCTCAAGGATTCGCTCCTTCAAATTCTCCTGTCTGTGCTCGCACAGTCCCGACGTCACTAAAACCAGGAGAGAGCAGCTTGTGGCGTTGGGGATCAGTCCATCTTCTACCCAGTACCCATTCTGGGTGGAGGAGAGGCTGGTTGCTAGCGTCACCAATTCTTCTCGTCAGTCTGGCTGCCCCGTCGAGATCAACCAGGAATCCAGGTACGCAACTCTCCCGTGATACTCACCTTAACAGATTGAGACGCGTACCTTCCGATCTCAAAATGGAAGACACACAGGACCTGAGGAGTGAGTTGCAAGCCCTCAGAGCGGTAATGACTGCCTTACATCAAGAAAACCAAGTCTTACGCCAGATGGTTACTCAGGGGACAGGAAGTGCTCCGCAGGCTGAAAGTTCTTTGGCCCATACTGCTCCAATCAGGTTCGATGGAGACCCACGTCGAGTGGCGGAATTCTGCAACCACTGTCGAATCCATTTTCTCTTCAGGTGGTCCTATTTCAATAATGATAAGGCCAAGATCGGATATATTTTGGGAAACTTAACTGGGAATGCCCTAGCCTTGGCGACACCTTTTGTGGCTACTAATAGCCCCATTTTGAATGATTTTGCTGCTTTTGAGAAGGCATTCCTGGAGGTCTTTCAGACACCCAACCTGGCTGCCGCTGCGCAGAATCAGTTAATGGACATCAAACAGGGCAGTTCCGACATAATAACGTACATCAGTCGCTTCCGCCTGCTGGCTACAGATTCACAATGGCCTGAAATCACGCAAAAGACCCTGTTTCGCCGGGGGCTGAGGGAGGAATACAAAGATGAACTACTTCACATCCCCGAACCTGAGAGTCTCCGACTCTTAATCAATCAGGTGCTTCGTATTGACCAGAGATTAGCTGAACGAAAGGCTGAGAGATGTCGGCTGGAGAAAGTCGGTCCCAGAACAGCCTGTCTTCCTGCCGGGGCTTTTGGTTCGACAGAATCTGGACCCGAACCTATGCAGTTGGGAGCTGTGAGAGGGCTGTTATCTGACGAGGAAAGGAGGCGAAGAAGAACTTTACGCCTATGTCTTTACTGTGGTGCTGCCGGGCACTACTTGGGAACGTGTCCTTTATGACCACAGAAGAAGAAGTTGGAAAACTAAGGGACCTGTCGTGTGGAGGAGAGGCAACGACAGGTCTCACCCCTTTTTCAGACCTTTCCACCTTTTGCTCGATTCTTCTTCCCATGCAACCTGCTATTTTACTAACCTTGAAGGTCCAGATTCAACTGCCCGTTCGGACGCTTGAGGTTTTTGGGCTGTTGGATAGTGGAGCGTCTGGCAATTACATCGACGAAGATTTTGCTAACAGCCACAAGATTCCCCTTCTGCCCAGACACTCTGCCCTTCCTGTGGAGGTTATCGACGGTACTCCTTTATCTTCTGGACCGGTTCGTTTGCACACTGTAGGATTAAGTCTTCGGATCGCCGATCACGTGGAGAAGCTTGCTGTGGACGTTATCAGGTCACCCACCTACAAGTTGGTCTTGGGGTTACCTTGGCTCCAGCATCACAACCCGGTTATTGATTGGAGGACGCACACCTTGACCTTCTCCTCCACATCTTGTACCCCGAAATGTAGCTTGGAACTTCGTGACAAAGGGACCAGCCTTTGTTCCGCATTACTGATTCCCTCTGAATATGCCGACTTTGAACAGGTTTTTGCCGAACCAGGTAACATACCCCTGCCACCTCATCGGTCGTTCGATTGTGCCATAGAACTGTCTCCTGGTGTTGAGATTCCCCATGGCAGACTGTACGCTTTGTCCCGGGAGGAGAGACGAGTGCTGCAGGATTACTTATCGGACTGTTTGAGTAAGGGATACATCGTACCATCCAAGTCACCCGCTGGATTTCCTCTATTTTTTGTAAAGAAGAAAGAAGGCACTTTGAGACCCTGTGTGGATTACCGGCAATTAAACGATATTACCATCAAAAACCGGTACCCACTACCTTTGATTCGTAGTATCCTTGAGGCCCTACATCAGGCTCGGATTTTTACTAAGCTAGATCTTCGAGGGGCCTATCATTTGGTTCGCATCAAGAGCGGAGATGAATGGAAGACAGCATTTAAGACACCATTTGGGCACTTTGAATACAGGGTGATGCCTTTTGGCCTGTGCAATGCCCCTGCGGTTTTCCAACGACTCATGGATCACATCTTTGGAGACGTAATTGGAATCTCTGTCTGGATTTATCTGAATGACATATTAATCTTTTCCAGATCGAGGGAGGAACACATAGGTCATGTACGAGAGGTCCTCAATCGGCTTTTCCGTAATCATCTGTTTGTCAAGGCGGAGAAGTGTTCCTTTCATCAATCAAGGATAGAGTTCCTAGGATTCGTGATAAGTCAGGCTGGTATTGAGATGGATTCTAAGAAGGTCCAGGCTATTCAAGAGTGGAAGCAGCCTCATGATGTAAGGTCCTTACAACGTTTTTTGGGATTCGCTAACTTTTACAGGCAATTTATTCCTCGTTTCTCTGAGATCTCTGCACCTCTCACTAGACTGACGAGCAGCAAGATTGCTTTCCTGTGGGACTCTTCTGCCACACAAGCTTTTGACACCTTGAAGTCAGCCTTTATGGCCGCTCCGATCCTACGCCACCCTCAGGACGACTTGCCCTTCATCGTTGAAGCGGACGCTTCGGACTTTGCTGTTGGGGCTGTACTTTTGCAGAAGGATCCCGCTACGTCAGTTGAACATCCTGTGGCCTACTTCTCTCGCAAGCTGAATCCAAGTGAAAGGAACTATGCAGTTATTGCGAAGGAACTGTTGGCTATCAAGACCGCGTTTGAGGAATGGAGACATCACCTGTTGGGAGCCCGCTTCTCTATTGAGGTCCGTACTGATCACCAAAACCTGCAGTACTTGCGCTCCTTGCAATGTTGGACACCACGGCAGGCTCGGTGGGCCTTCTTCTTTTCTCCGTTTGTGTTTCATATTACTTACATCCCCGGATCTTCGAATTTAAGAGCTGATGCCTTGTCTCGGTCCTTGGAGATAGAGAAGAAAGGGGACAACTCCAGTCAGATTCAACCACTGATCTCTTCTCATCATTTTTTATCGACTTTATCACCACTCTTACAGTCAATATCAGACGCTACCCGGACTGATTCTTGGAGGTCAGTTTTGCTCCAAAGGCCCTCAATATCTGAAAATCATTGTCTTTTATTCTTTCGGAGAAGACTGTACATCCCCGAAGGGGAGATTCGTGATGGCATTTTGCACGGTGTCCATGATTCCCCCATTGGAGGCCATCGAGGGATTCGAGCAACACAAGAGTTACTATCACGACAATTTTGGTGGCCTGGCTGGGCTGGGGAGGTTCGGAAATATGTACAGGCCTGTCCGATCTGTGCTCAATCCAAGGTTCCCAGACAACATCCTTTGGGGTTGCTTTCTCCTACTGAATTGCCACCATACCCTTGGCACACAATTGCCACCGACTTTATTGTCGACCTTCCTCCCTCTGAAGGGCACACTTGTATTATGGTCATTGTGGACTGTTTTACGAAGTATGCCCATTTCATTCCTTTCAAGAAGATACCTACTGCTGTCCAGATGGCCACAGCTTTTCTACACGAAGTCTATCGTTTACATGGTCTTCCTGAGAAGATCATGTCTGACCGAGGGGCTCAGTTTCTCTCTTCCTTCTGGAGTAAAGTTTGTGGCCAACTTGGTATTCGTAGAGCCCTAAGCTCAGGTTATCATCCGCAATCCAATGGTCTCACTGAGAGAACAAATCAGACACTGGAAACACACCTCCGTAGTTTTGCAAACGCCACACAGACCAATTGGAGTACCTATCTAGATCTAGCTGAGGTGTCCTACAATAATTCCTTCAATTCTTCCATCGGGACCAGTCCTTTTCATTGCTCTATGGGACAACATCCAAAATTAATACCTTTCCACCCTGTACCAACCAGTACGGTTCCTTCCGCTGATGCCTTGATTTCAGCTATCCAACGACAGCATGAACTGGCACGTAACTCTTTGAAGGCTGCTCGAGACCATATGAAGGCTCAGGCTGACCGTGGGAGGCGGGTGGAACCTGATTTCCAGGTTGACGATAGGGTTTGGCTGTCCTCTAAGAATCTGCCTCTTCGCAACTTGCCTGTTAAATTGGCTCCCCGGTACTTTGGCCCATTTAGAATTATCAAACGCCTGTCCTCTGTGGCTTTTCATCTCCAGCTGCCCCATTCATGGCATATTCATCCTGTTTTTCATGTTTCCCTTTTGAAGCCCTATGTGGTGGATCCCTATGGTCGTGCCGGTGCTTGTCCAGCCACTGTTCTGGTACAGGGGGTTCCAGAATTCGAGGTTCAGGAGATCTGTGATGCCCGCTATCGCAGGGGGATGCTCCATTTCTTAGTGGATTGGAAGGGGTACCCAGCCTGTGATCGCACTTGGGAACCTTCTCGGCATGTGCACGCTCCGCGCCTTGTGCGCGGGTTCTATCGCCGGTTTCCTTGGAAACCTGGGGCTCCGGGCCTTCCTGGGAGGGGGTATAGTGTCACGCTTACCGGAGTACGGCTCCCACTCCTTTGGACTCTCATCACCACAGCTTCCAGTGCCAGCTACGGGAGTACGGCTCCCACACCATTGGACTCTCATCACCACAGCATCCAGCGCCAGCTACGGGAGTACGGCTCCCACTCTTTGGAACTCTCAACTTCTACAACACCCAGTGCCAGCTTCTGGAGTACTGCTCTCTCTTCTTTGGACTCTCAACCACCATAGCATCTTGCGCCATTCTTTTGGGGTTATCCCCTGACTTCTTTGAACTCTGGAGCCTCGCCACCTCAAGGATTCGCTCCTTCAAATTCTCCTGTCTGTGCTCGCACAGTCCTGACGTCACTAAAACCAGGAGAGAGCAGCTTGTGGCGTTGGGGATCAGTCCATCTTCTACCCAGTACCCATTCTGGGTGGAGGAGAGGCTGGTTGCTAGCGTCACCAATTCTTCTCGTCAGTCTGGCTGCCCCGTCGAGATCAACCAGGAATCCAGGTACGCAACTCCCCCGTGATACTCACCTTAACACCTTCTTCATGTATTAACAAGCCAATCTACTTTGCAGATGCAGTTCATGTTGTATGCAGTTCACTGATACATTTGCCTTCCAGCTACAATCTGCAGTTGGAAGGGGTCGATGTGCTGCCTTAGTCAGGTTGTGACACTTGCACTACTTTTATTTTTTATTGTAATATATTGGCACTGTTTGACTATGTACTGATGTTTTCTCTTGCTGGTATTTGTTCATGTGTGCTCTTTTTGTATTCATTATTGAGAGCAAATTGTCTGTGGCCTGTTTCCATTTAGGATAGTGCACTTTGTGACACTTGTGTCGTGCATTCATGTGGTTGCTTTCACGTTGCATGCCATGCCATGGTGTGTTGGGGAGGTGTTGAGTGACATGCCACTATTTTGATGTGGTATTTTGCAAGGGGGTAGTCCTTCATGCTGCATGAATTTGTGCCTTTTTGTGACACAGCATTGGGTGTCTTTGAGTAGCTAGGGGTGCACACAATGTAGCTTCCATGTGAACAATCTCAGGCTGGTATGGTTGTGACAGTTGACTGTCTCTTTTGTCATCATAATTGATTGTGAGCTGGTATGTGCCAGGCCTGTGTGCACTCCGCAGGGGTGGGATTTTACGTGAAGTACTTTGCCACAAGCTGCGTCCGGCCTGCCTCACCATGTGCCCTTTCACCTCCCATGCACAGCGGCCGTGCATGTGGTTGGGGATGTGGGGGCACCACCATGTCCACTGGCATGCCCAGCTGGGTTGCAACATTGTGCAGGACACATGCTGCCACTATGATCCTGCACACTACTGGGGGCGCATATAGCAGCTGTCCACCAGAGCGGTCAAGGGAGCGAAAGCGTGACTTGAGCACTCCGAATGTGCGCTCCACTATGCCCCGGGTTGTAATATAGGCTGTGTTGTATCTTACCTCGGATGGTATGGTGGGGTTCCGAATTGGCGTCATCATGTAGGTGCTCAGAGGGTAGGCACTGTCCCCTGGGGAGGTGATAATGGTTGTCATTAGTGGGGTTTTCCCATTTCTCAGTTTGTGACATGCATGCATGTGCAGAGGCATTTATACTCACCAATTAGCCATGTGTCGCCATGCCGGCCAGCTTCCAGGTCCCGGTTTAGGGGTGACATTCTGAATATGAAACTATCATTTTTAGTAACAAAAGGGATAGCCTAAGGTGGGGCAGGACGGAAAGGCTTGACTAATACTTTGTACAGGGGCGTGGTCCTGTCCTCAGACATTTATACTACAATAAATTGTTGTAGTGATGATTCAAACAGACCTCCATATTAGTGCTAATACATCAAAAAAAGTATGCATTATTGTAAGAAGGTTCTGATCCAAATAATGGGAAAACAATTACAGTGTCCTTTATTTCTTAGGCCACATATGTAAACATTCAACATCAAACATAACAATTAGAAGATAAACCTTGTCACCAACTAGAAAAATGGTGTTAGAGAGGTAACGTGTAATTTAAAATATTCAGTGCATATTGAATGAAGTTACATGTTCATTGATGACAGGTGGTGGTCACTGTATCTGGCCTATATAAGTCCCTACAAACCAGAGTACTCAAGTGACATTTGAAAATGCACTAAAAGTTCAAAAAAAGGCAGTACATTTACCAAATTAGTGCAGTGTGTTGTCTACACACTTATATACATGTGCTGCTTTGTCTTGCCTGTGTACAGTTCAGGAAATTATTACATGTTATTTGCCAACTAAACAATGTATTACAACAGTATAAACAATCGTCTGCACAACACAAAGCTTATCGCTTGATGATCAAGAAACCTAAAACTAGGGTCTGCTATAGGCGACGTCAACATAAAGGTATTGGTGGAGATTCAGGTCAGCGTTCTAAAGGTTTTCGGTCAGGGCACAATGACTATGGACGTTTCGGCTGTAAAGGGGTAGCAGCCTTCTTCTGGGGCCAGGTAAAGCAGGTCTCCCTTGCACATTGGTTTGGAGGTTCAAAAATATTGGTTAGTATTGAGCCAACATGACTGTGGTCGGAGTCCTGGTTTCTCAAAGAAGTGGAAAAATTCACTGTGAGGTGATATTTTTTCTACGTGGAAGCCGTGCGTGTGTCAGCAGTGCCTCCATTATGAAAGTTCTAACAAAGGGGGCGGGAAGTCCGGGCCAGCCTGAAGGTCTGGGGACTAGGAGTCTGTCTCTGCAGGCTCTGTGTGCGTCTTGCACGCTGGCTCCATGTAGTACGGATACTCGCGTTCATCTGCAAGCGAGCTGTGTGGCAAACTGGAAGTGCACGAGCGCAAAAGAATAGTGTCTGCTTTTCGCGCATGCGCACAAGCGTTGATGCGTCTAGCATTAATATGGAGGTCTGTTTGAATCATCATTACAACAATTTATTGTAGTATAAACGTCTGAGGACAGGACCACCCCCCTGTACAAAGTATGAAACTATCATGGCTGGATCCTGGATAGTTGGCATATACTGAGGTGATGATTCCCTTGGCATCACATACAAACAACTGCACGTTAATGGAATGCCAGTGCTTGCGGTTCCGATAGATATGCTCAGTGGCCCTGGGTGGAAGCAGAGCCACATGGGTGCAATCAATGGCACCTAGGACTTTGGGGAAGTGTTCCACCCGTAAAATTGCTGGACAACAGCCTGCCCTTCTGCAGATGTTCTGGGCATGTATATGTGCTTGCGGACTGAGGGGTGTGCAGTCATGATGGCCACCAGCTGGAGTAGGCAGCGTGACTGCGTGTCCTGTGACACACCCCCCACTATGGCATTGTCCGCTGAAATGAACCAGTAGCCAAGAAGTGCAGTACATTGAGCACCTTTTCCAAGGTGCTCAGTGCTTGCGAGCACAGGGTGGGTGATGTGAGGTTATCCTCCCACTCCCTCCCCAGGTCTAGGAATATGTGTGGTGGAAACTTGTACCTTCCATACACCTGGTCATCAGGCATCCCAAAAAGGCTGGTCCTGGGTAACAAAATGCAGGGCCTGGATATCCTCCTCCTCCTGCGGTGTCCCATGACCACTGCTGCGAGGAACGGTATATTCATCATCGCATCTGAGCTTGTTTGTTGTTTGCGCACACTTTTATTCTGCGCGGGGCCGCTTACGCGTGCTTCCTGCTGGCGTACGTGTTTCCGGAATAGCGCGTCTTTTTTGGCGCACGCCTTTCCCCTGTTCGATTCCATGAGTGCGTGTTGTTAGCGCGCGTGTGAGCGTTGCGAGCATTTACCTCCTGCACTTCCCCGAAACGGACACATTTTCACGCGTTGTTCCCAATTCCGTGTGTTCCGCCCACTTTTCTTGTGTGCTCTATGCTATGTGCACTTTCCCTGTGCGCGTAGAGCATGCCGTTTAGTGATGTGTGTGCCCGCGTGCGCCACCCACAGATTTGGCACACATCCCAGCTTTTACTAGCGCAGCACATTTCATGAATCGATCAACGGCTGTGTGCGCGGCTTTGGCACGCGTGTGCTGCAAATTGCACGCTTGCACTCCCCTTTTCGGCGCACATTTATTCCATGAATTACCCCGTTGATTTAGTGGAGGGTGCTGACTGATGTGATTTTTTAATACAGTGGATAGCTATATATTGTAGCATTGTATGGAACGTTCAAGCATTCATGTGAATATATATCCTTCATACACCTCCAGTTTTTGTATTATTTATGCTGTCCCCTCTATGAAGGATTAACAGCCAAACCTTGTTTTTGATTTACTTTCACTTCGACCATGATTGATATAGCAAACAAATCGTGATAATGAGCTTCAAGTGCAGTTTTCTTCAATGCAGGTAATCGTTCCTATAAGAGATGTTGCAATTCCTCTGGACTTTGGTTTGGAATGCATGTTTATAAAACCGATGAAGTGATGAAAAGCGAAGCGTATACATGGGCCGGGGGCCGGGAGGTTTGGGGAGATTTCCTATGCATTTGTCCAGGTCCTAAATCATGAAGCAGGCCTCCGTGGTCTCCACAACCTCTTCCACTTGCCTAAAACGTTGGTCATGCCAATAAACCGCTATGTTGAAAAATAAAACACACCAAATACTGGCCCAGGATCAGTTTTCTTGCATTGTAAGTGTCTGGGCTTCAGGTTTGCTCTGCTGGGTCTACCGTAGGTGCAAAATGCAAACTAACTTTATTTGCTACAGCATCATTTTAAACCACAGTTACTTCTATGTTTCCCCTTGTCATTAGGTGTGATTTGGCAGATACATTTTTACGGTTTGTAGCTCTACCTTTTTCTCAACTTAATATTATTAATGTCTTAACTAGTCTCATTTCCTGCATTCCCCGCGCACAAAGCTTTATTGCATACATGTTAAATTCACTCTAGACAAGGGGACGTGGTGGAGGAAGAAATGAGATCGGCATTCGGCAATCAGACTTGAATAATTACTGTTGGTGTTTCTGGCGAGCAGTTTTGGATGTGACACACAGCTTTCAAAAAACAGATCTGGGCACACAGCGCCCATGCAGTGCCTCAAAAAAGTGCAGTTATTGGCAGTTCGCAGCAGGATCAGGCTGGGTGAGTTTTGATAAATCATCCCTGGGTAAGCAGATTACGGCACAATATGCTACTTATATTGAATATAGAAGTGAAGTTAAGTTAAGCCTGTGATCCCTGCGACCGTCAAACATTGTGAAATTTGCAAAAATTGTGAAACGGATTATTGTGATAATCTTGAATATTTGCTGTCCTGTCTCCTTATCCCACCCATGTTATGTACGATCTGAGGTGCCTTGCGAACAGCATGAAAGATAAAGAACCAGAATGCTGTGACATTGAGGGCCCAAGTGCCAATGTCATTTCCAATGTCATCACTAACAAGGCCCTTATACTCTATGTACAGGTTCAGCAGTCTCCTTTCTGCACCAGCCGAGACTGATGGTGACTTTGGCAATGATAAGCAGCCTGCCAACTCGCACATATGACCCTCTAATCAAGGGGAGGAAGAGGATGATTTATTGGAGGAAGCACAGAATCAACAACGCATTCAGAAAAATATAATAGTGCTGTGCAAATACAACAGCGTCTGTAACAAGGGACGGGGTTCATAGTCACGGAAATGACTGAGTTCAAGGAGACGAGTGCAAGCTTTTTAGCGGGAGAAAGGGACTGACTACAACCAGAAAAGTTGTCTAAAGCAGGTAAAAAAATCGAGCTCCCGAAACGTAAATCCACTCAGAAGTCCATACATACGATCAACACGCCAATTTGGAAAATGTCTGATTATTATCCGGTGGTAGGTACCAGTACCAAAGTGGTCAAGTCAGGCATGATTCATTCAGAGATTAATGAGGAGGTATTTAGTAGGTATAACAGCATTTTTCATGATCATAACCTACTGGAGCTTGATGAAATAATATCAGTAAAACAGGGGGAAGTGTGTCCTAATAGGGATGTGGGGGTAACTGAGGAAGCAGGTACCAACAGTCTCCCTAATTGGATAAACTCCCCCGATATGGGTGCATTCTAAACAAAGTATAACTCAATTAGCTCCGACTCATCCATTTTCTCAGAAACCTCCAAACTTTATCATAACTTAAGAGACTTAGATGATTTAATCAGGCTGAACTCCCCCTCTATTTTAGCGTTAAATATGGTGTTGAGCTCTTTTGCATCACTGTATGAGACTATTAAAAGGGAATGAAAGGCCAATACATTAACGTTAGCATGAATATTACTGAAATTGGAAGAGTTGAAGTGGTGCAACAAAATAAATCAAACTCCAAATGCCAGCAAAATCAAATGCAGGAGCCCCACCCCAATATGGTAAATGTACTGTGTAATTTGCTGGTAAATAACAGGAAGATTTCAGGCATAGGTGATATACCCAAAAGGGGTGAAGACATTGATAATACCTCAGGAAATACACTACAAGGAACAAGTAATGAAACAAAGGACATTTCAGAAAAGAAACACGTTATAATAAAACTAAAAAAATAATGACAAATAAAAGTAAAAAAGAAAAAGTGAAGCATGCAAATAAAAGAATTCCAGAAAGTTCTTTCAGGACTTACACCATACGAAGGAGGCAGCTAGTATAGCATGACATGTGGAGGTGACGAATAACAAAAATATTAATACATCTAGTAAAAAGAACAAAACAAATCAGATCTCCAAGGACCTATCCCCACAGCTGCCATCACCTCCTAATGTAGTAAAAACATCTTGTTCTGTGACAACCAGCACTGATCTTCAAAATCCCTTTAATACTATGCCCAGAATCTAGATCAAATATTTCTGGTGAAGTGGGATCTACTAGTATAAAGGGTACCACTTTGCTAACAGGGATAAGACAAAGAGCTTCTAGTGATAACCAAGTATCTACGAATGACTGCACCATAGCAGGACATAGTTCTTGAGATGATACTGGGAGAAAGGGAAATAATGGAACAAATGGGATACAATTTGATACCATATATAGATAGAAGCAGAGATGCAAATATGAAAACGGATACAGGTGCATGGCCATGGAATATGGATAAGGAAGTTGAAACATGCAAATTAGGTGTCACAGCTCCCTGGGTCCAAAACACACTTTACAATGATTAGCTCCACACACAAATATCAGTGTGAACATGTTGGATGACTGGGGCTGGCTTCTGGGATTTTGTCTAACGATAATCATAAGCTTACTGAGAAGGGCTGTCTTTGACACACAAATACAAACTAGAAACAGTGTTAGCATTGTATTATGGAACGCAAGGGGACACCAGCATCGGTTTTCGAATAAACAATTGAGGGTAAATTAAAATCAATTTGATATAGTCATTTAACAAGATTTTTGGTTAACATCACAGGTAATGTGTAATGGATGTAAAAACCTCTCAACAGAAAATGTATTTGGGAGGGGTCGCCCATCAGGAGCTCTAACTGTGGCATTAAAACATGATCTGATCTTAGAATCATTACTAATCTTTAAAGATCAATGCAGTATGCTGGCTGTAAAGTTCTGAATTAAACATAGCTAAGAATTGGGTGGTGATAAACATTTATTGGAACCCTCAGCACTCCAACCTAGATGACTTCCTGGGGCAACTAAATGAAACACTTGAGAAATTATGTGTTTATGAGAATGATACATAGGATGATGTCATAATAGCTGTAAATTCTGTATGCACTGACAATTCTGGCACATTGGAATAAGTGGGTGGTATTGGTAAGAAAGCAAATAATTTAAATGGTGCAAAAATGAAAACAAAATCCTACATAACTGGGGTATGTTAAAACTAAATGGTAATCTACAAGGGGATATTCCAAGAGGGGATACCTGGAAAAACAATAACCACACAAGCATTGACTATATATTTGTGAAATTACTCCTGGCCTAGCCTCTGAATTAACTCACTTAGAAGTGAATACCAAAGAAAAATACAATCAGTTGGAAAAAAAACACATTATAGAAACCTTTAAAGGCATGGTCTAGTAAAAAATGTTTATTGTCCCTACGGGTCGGCCATGTTTTTTTAAGCCTAAGTGGCTTGATTTTATAAAACCTTCCTATGGACGTTACCTGAGTTTTTGTCCATTAAACGCACGCGAAAACAGGCACCAGGGAGCTGCCATTTTGTGATAATCCTATCACTTTCCGCATCGCCCTGGCTGACCTGCTTCTGCAGCACTAAATCAATTCCCCCGCCCCTGAGCCTGTCATCAGCAGACTCGTACCGTCCATTTACCAACGCCAAAGCACGTCTTGTGTCAACATTCGCTGCGCTTCAGCTAATGACGTGTCGCCATGGAAATGGCAGGACGCCTCTTTCCTCAATAAGTATAAACAGACCGTTTCACAACACTCGTAATGAGGCCAATTGTATTTACTTGAACCTAAGTATGAGGTGTTACAGTGGTCTATTTTAGATAAGATTAATGCTCTAGCCAGTGTAGTCAACTAGTTGTCCAGAGGAATAGTTTACATGCATTAATTAATTTATAGGTGTATGCAGTGTCAGATGCTGTGGCAATTGCTTGTCTGTTCAGATTTAAGGCTGAGTCTAGATGAAAGCCCAGGGTTTTTACCTCCTCTGATACTTTAATATTATTGCCGTCAATGTTGAATGATTTACACTGGCTGCTTAATTTATTCAGTCTTACTGTCGATCCAATGAGGAGGAGCTGTGTCTTTTCATCATTATGACATAAGCCATGATTGGCCATCCATGCTTGGATAATGAGGTAGATTTTATTAAGCAAGGTGGAGTCAGTGTTGTGCTCACCAATGATGAGAATGAGAATCTGGGTATCGTCCGAATAGTTGGTGTAGGTGACACCCAGATTGTCAAGGTCATCGAAGAGAGGCTTGGTGAAAATATTGTACATTGTGGGTGAGACACATGACCCGTGTGTTACTCTGCTGGTGATAGCTGCAGGTTCGGCTGATGCAGTTGAAGAGAAGACCCTTATGGTTCAATTGTCTAAGAAGGATTGAATCCAGGCAGTGGCTTGGTCAGGGAAGTGGGCAGCTGAAGTCAAGTGGTTGCAAAGGACTTTGTGCTTAACTAAGTCAAATGCCGCTGAGAAATACAGGAGGAGAAGGAGGGCAAGATTCCCTTTGTCCTTTATCTCATCCAAGTCAATCAAATCAGATTGTGTACCATGTTTAGGTCTAAAACTAGATTGTTTCAGGCCAATGAGATTGTTAGTTTGAAGGTAAGCTTGAATCTATAGGTAGGCTGTCCTGTCTAGAATTTTCAAAAGGAATGGTACAGTCGTTATTGGTCTGTAGTTGCTTGGGTTCTTAGGGTCAAGGTTTTCCTTTTTTTTTTTTAATAGAGGAAGAACCCATGCATCTTTTAAATTGATAGGGACAGTTCAGGAGTCAACAGTAGAATGTATTAAGGTTGTGATGAATGGCGCTAATTCTTTGGCTGCCTCTTTGATTATTGGTGCCCGGCAGGTGTCCCCTTGGCATCTAGGTGGCTTGAGAGAGGCTATTATGTCCTCACCTTTGTGGATAGATACTGAGGTAAATTTGAAATGGTTTCAAGGTTTTGTAGTGAAGGCTGTATGCGACTCCGGCAGTGGCGAATTAATTCTGTTAAGATGATAAAGAGTTCTCTGCTATTTTAATTAGTTTATGAATTCAGTCGTTATAGATGTCCCTTTTTGTTTTAAGAATCTCAGATTTATATCTGGTGGAGATTTTGGATAATTTATCCTTGTTCTCTGCAGTGGGTTTATTTTTCCAAAAGGATTCAATTTTTCTTTATTTGTTACATAATACTTTAAGATCAGGGGTGAACCAGGATTTCAGTTGTGCTCGAGTCTTGCCTTTACACATTTTTAAAGGGGCTATTTTGTCAATAGCTTGTTTGATTGTGTCATAAAGTTCCACTAGAATTGATGGGTATGAGCTGTTGGTTGTAGGATTAGTAATAGGTTGGAGTAATTTCTGCAATGTTTTATTAAGCTAATTTTTCAGGAGAGCCAGAGGTGCCAATGGCAGCGTGAGATTAGATTGTAGACTGTCTTGCAAGGAGAAGGAGATAAGGTGATGGTCAGTCGAGGCACAGGGTTCGTTAGATATAATTTTGGTATTGCAGATCAGGTTGGATAACCAGTCTAGGGTTCTTTCTTTAGTATATGTTGGCGAGTTAATGCAGTGTTTGAAGCCTAGTTCAGTGATGGTATTGGCCTCAATGTGCAAAAAGGTATGCTGTTTGTTCCCGAAAGAGTCCTTTCTAAAAATGATTTATTACATATATATTTATTCCAAAATGTATTTGGCTTACCCCTTAAAATGTTATATTGTAACCACGGCTAGAATACAAGTCAATGAACTCTAGACGCAGTTATGAGTGATGTGTTGTTATGTATTTTACATAACACTTTTCATGTACTCTTTTTACTGTCTCATTTGTTATTCATATTCTACACTCAGTTTCTAATAACAATCTACACAATTGAATAGCCATAGCGACTACAAATAGAGCACCATTGGTATATTTATGATCACGTCTAGGGGTATCAACGGCTGCTTTCCTAAACTCAGCCCATGTGCTGGATTGGTAGGCAAGGCTATGGAACATGTTGGGAAAAACAAATTATATGTGAGCGGAATCCAGTGTAGTGTATGTAAACAGTTATTGTAACATTTGAAATTCTTTTTATTCATTAATAATACATATAAGTGTACCTTCTTGAAAAGGGTAAATAGATATGCAAACAAAGTTTGCTGAAATCCGGTTTATTTGGGGGTGGTTCTGGTTGTGAGTTTTCTTTTTCTTTTAGTTGGAACACATGATACATCTTCTTCTTTAGCCCAATTATCTGGATTTTTACTGTCCATGATTTGTCTTAAACTTTCAATGTCCTTTTTCATTGATTACAATTCCTTTTGAACATTCATTAATATTTGTTTTAATTCTTGTAATGAGTCCATGATTAGTTTGTGGGTCATTTTTGTGGTGCTTCTTGTTTGATTCTCTTTGATGCTTGAATGACTTCTTCATAAGTTTAAAAATATTTGAAATATTTGTCAACAATTGAGGATATGATACACTTTAAAAATATTTGTGTCGGTTGTATAGATATATGATAGTAGGTAATTAACGTATATCAGTTTGGTGACTGATATTTGTTCCTTAAAATATTATTGTTAGTCTCATTTTACATAAATATAAATCCTGAATTTGGCGTATTTTCTTCCGGTTCATTTTCTTCAGCATCTTCTTTTTTAATGTCTTCCGCTGTAGGATAATTGTCCTCCAGCCATTGCATGTAGTTTTCCATTTTAGTGTGGTAGAAATAAATACTTTTTGTTACTTCAGATATTAGAATTGCAATGGTGGAATAGTACATGAGGAAAGAAGGTGCAATGTCTATATTTACTTTCTGATTGGATTTTCATTGTTTGTGTGGTGAGTAGCTGCTGATAGGATGTCAAGTACCTCAAATGCTGTTGAATTGTTGAACCTATCAGAGAATGTATTTTTTGAGTGATATTTATATAAACTGTAGATTATATTGTATCATTGTATTAGAGTTTTTCTACATAGTACATTTGTATTGCTTGAGACTAAGGTGTAGATTTAGGAGCTTGTGCTCTTTTGCGGTATATTTATGTTTGATTGGATATTTCAAACATGCACCCAATTTCAGAAGGAGAGGATTTTCATTGTTCAGAATACTATGGAGAATTTGACAATTTTGAGAATGGGGTTCATAGTGATGTTGAGGACATCGGTTGTCAAAGCTTTGGCTTACAATGTCTTTTTGGTTCTATAATATTATTTTAGATGGAGTTTTTGAAATGAGAGGTTTATACTGCAATTGTGGAGAAATGTTTTTGACAGGGCGTACATGTTTTTTTTTTTCTCTTTGGGAAAAGAACATAAATGAGTCACTTAAAGAAAGAGTACAGAGAAATGTTCCAAGATTTCTTTCATTGTCATAGAGGTGAAGAGCATTTCTCTGATTAAAAAGATATTTTTTGTTTATATATTGGTAAAAGAACCCAACGGCTATTTTAAGTGCCACTCAGATAACTTTTTAAGTATTTTGGAAAAGGAAAATACTGTTGATGCTTTTTTTAAAAAATATCCACGGTTACAACAGCAGCCAATGAAATGTTGTGCCCTGTCAGGTGGATTATAGCCACGGGTACCACTAAGCCAATGGGACATTGTGTATTTTTGGCAGGTGTAGCCGCATCTATGACTATCGCCTTAGCCGCGGGTATGGCAATTCCATTTTCTTTGCATTGATCATGTTGTTACATGGATTTTACACTACACAATTTTGCATGTGTTCCTGATTCTATGCCCTCATTTGTGGATTTATGTAGTTTGAATTGTTACACCTTGTTCATATGTGTTACACCTTGTTCATATGTCTTTTTGAATCTGTAAAGATGTTAAGGGTAGCCATGACTACCGGAGGTTGACTCGATCCATGGCCATGAATGCCTCGGTACGTCGTACTTTCTGGCAGGCTTTGGTAGCTGCAGACATAAACCTGCTCATTGTACTCGCGGTTATGGGTATTCGTATTTTGAAGCAGTAATCATATTATTTCATGGATGTTTTAGCACAGATTTTTACATGGTTTTCTGTTTGGATGTTTTCATCTCATGGCATGTGTGAATTGAACTTGAAACCTTTGCAATATGTGTTTTCCCGCGCTTTTGAACGTTGTACATGTAGCCGCATCTATAGGAGAGTCCTCACTGTGTAACCGGTGTTATAGCCGCAGTTAGCAATTTGTCAGATTAAGAAAAACAATTGTTTTTTATTTGTGTTCTACAAAGTATTCTTTGGACGGATTGTGTTGGGATTTATTGACTGCTATAGGTTGCAATAAAAATGTGTTGGACATTTTACTTGTTTGCTTTCTACAGTCTACTTTTTGTGCTATTTATTTCTGAAAGCTATGTAAGTCACCTTTTTGTGTACTTTTGACATTCTGATTGCCGAACTCAGAGTGTGCACATGTCCTATCTTTGGCTATTGTGAATCTTTATTCATTATTTGGAGCAGCTGAAGGTGAGTGATTGAATGTTTTTCTATGTTTTATGTATATTATTAATTGCTGTATTAAGATAAATTAAAGGAATAGTGCGCTCAAAAATGTTATTTTCCCGAGTTTTCATGCATGTGGTTTTAAGCAAACTGTGATTGATCGTAAACACATTTCCTATGTACCTTTCCTTAGTTTTCTGCACTTTTACACACGTGAAATCAACTAGCGGGACGCAGACATATTGTGCAAATTTTATCCATGGACCGATCGCCCTATGCTCAAGTGCCCATGTGGCACTAAATCATATCACCTGCCCCTGAAGCTGACATCACTATTCCTATCAATATTCTCCACCTACTTTCATGACGTTAGTGGGCAGTATAGCCAAACGCGCACAGTCATCACCTACGTCTTTAACGTCAGTTGATGCAGAACCCGGAAATTCAACAACCACATACTCTCACAGCACAGTGAGTCCCAAATTGGAAGAGAAAACACGATTTTTAAAAGAAAAATTAATTCTCTGCAATTTATAATGTTCTTTTATTTCACAAAAACGCTCCGAGAACATCTGCAGATTTCCATTTAACACCAATTTAATAATGTCCTTGGGTTACAGCATCAAAACCTTATCATGAGGCACATGGTGTTCCTTTCCGGAGAAGTTGCACATTGAACGCATCTTGATTTGCAAGGCTTTGGCATCAGCTTCTTGCTAGACCACCGTAAACAATGACAGGTTGCTCCTCGTAGCTAGTACAGCGAAAGTGCATATCGGTCCCGGGTGATCGTCTCACATCAGCGTAATCAACATCCATCCATTTAGGCATATCTATCATTGCTGGTTGAAGAAATCGCCACTCTGCATCTGGAAACGATGACATTCGCAGAAAGGAAGAATGTAGCTGTGTAGAAAACAGAATAAAAATATATTTCAATAGCCGTTCTTTATTCAAATGTATCCATTTACCCTTTGATTCTGTTCCCGGTGAAACCAAATAACTAACACAAACCACAAACAATGGAAACACACAGAAACCATCAGGTAAAAATTGGAGTCTACGATGTGCTTCAGAGGTTAGCGCTGTGGAGTATGTTTAGCTCCCAATGGGATGCGGAAGCTGATGGAAAAAATTGAACAACACATAGACAGCATTATAACGGATTATTAGCAACAAACTTGCAGTTGGTGGAACCTGGGGGAACCCAGACATGAACTCCATTCTCACTGTGTTCAGAGAGACACAGCTCAACCTCACTGATGAGGCACAACAAGGCTGAAACACGTGTATGGGGTTGCTGTAGGTACTCTAGTTGAGAAGGGAATTGAAATAGCATTTCCGTGCTGGACTGCCCATGTGCCCAGGATAAAGACAAATATGCAAATCGATATTTCCCATCTCTGAAAGGTACATTGAGTTATAGGCAATGACTGCGGGCACTCAAAGTGTCAAAAAAGCCCATAACACGTTATCATGCATTGTTCTTTCTAGAGAGGGGGGCCTGCTACCCGATAATATAACATTGGATAGCACACACTGACATGCCATGGGACAAAGTGGTATAGATATCACTAGCCTGCATAGAGGTTGTGTTTGCGTGTCATCACAATATGTCCCAACCAACAACCCATAACAATGTAAGTAAGCAATACCGGTCAGAAACTTTTAATTGTTCGCCTATATATAAACTCGTCTTCAGTCAAACTTACATGATATTTGGTATTTCAATTCTCTCAGTGTAACGCAGAGTGTCTGCTCAGAACAACGGTTTTCATAGAATGAAAATAAATGTTTCAATGTCAGATTTTAAGGTAGTGAACCTTATCATTTTTTTGGGTCTTCCACAACTTCCGTCCTTCAATCCATAGCGAATCCTCCCTTTCGTCAAAGGCAGAACAACAATTGAACCTTTTTTTTACCGTGTATGCCTGGTAACTTTTGCTTTTGTGAAGGAAAGCCACAAATCAAAAACATACTGTACAAGATGCGTCAGTGTGAACGCCCCACAAGCTACATCAAACAAAGTGACCTTCACACCATGGGAGCAATTAGCCTGCTGGCTGACCCACGTGGCATTTTAAATAGGTTAGAAAAATAAACAAATTGTTTGAAGGCATCCACCAATGCCACGCTATTGTGAATACTTTTGTAATCATCAATAGTGCTAGTGATTTCATTTTTTTGGGAAAACAGTCACAGTTAGGGCAAGTAAAAAAGATGATGTAGAAACCATTTTCAAATAGGCCCAATGAAATCTTTTTACTATGCCCGAAAATCCATCTCTATTTGTACAAATGCAACTCTCCCATCCCCAACGCCTAGCTCAGGCAGCCCACCCTATATCCTCGCCACGTCTGCGCGTGCACTGTTCTCATGGAGAAATGTGCTCTGCGGATAACGTGTGACACTGACCAGTCATAAATCCAAGGGCCCATTCATCTCTACTGAACTTCCTGTGCACTAACAATCTACACCCCGCTAGGCCTGAGCCCACCAGTTCAGACCCTGCAATTCCTTTCATGCTGATATCCATCTGTTCCTCCATGCCCTGATCAGTCAAGGACCCACAAGAGCAGGGCGAAAGCGTGAGGGAGCAAAATACAGAGTTACACTGTGTGGCATCCTACAACAGGCACTTATTGCAAAAAAAGGTTGACAAAGAGGATACATTTGAAAAGACAATTTGGATGCTTTGACTATCTATGTCGAGCTTTACAGACACTAAGCAACCACAGACATGTATGTTCTCGATGTTATCGTTCAAGATATAAATTAATGATTCATAAACCAGATTAAATGTGCATAATTAAATACTTCTTAATACTTTTAATAGCTTTGAAATGCAAGTTTAATAGCATTCCATTGTTCATGTACCAAACACCGCTGCAAATCATTTATACCAGGAAGTCAACTGTTCAGCGAGATCCGCTTTAGGTGGACAGGGCACATTGGCAATGTTTTGTGACTATGTGTCCTAGGAATAAAATCAGGATCGATTCCATGAGTATGAATGTCCAACACAGTCAAAGTGAAATCTTTCACAAAATCAAATTCCATTTCCTGGTATATTAGATTGGCCACCAATTATTTGCTTCGTTTTGCAAAGGCCATTGTGTAACGAAGCATCCCAAAGTTGCCTGCAGTTCTCGATTGTTCTCTCCATATGTTCTCGTTATGCGCTAATACTGATAGTAATGTCTGAGCTTGCATACCGTCAATGCCAAAATGCAACATTGTGGGTCTGCACTTTAGGCACATATTGTGGAACACCTCTGAATCTCCAGTGTGACAGAATTCTGTGAGTCCCTTTATGTCTCTTGAAAGAGTTTCATCAAACACGATCTTCTCAAGAGCTTTGTGTGGAGGTGAAGATGGAGCCAACCACTTCTTCTTGCATAGCTGCTGCTCCGATAAAGGTCCACGTGCACATTGGTGAAAATGTCGGTTTTCTGTCCATGAGTGAACGTTGGAACAGTGGTGCATTAATGAGCGCCATTTTTCAAGTAAAATTTCTACAGACCCATCACAAATTTTTAAAGATCCACTAAAGATGGTTGCTGAAAGAGTGAGACCACTGTAAAATATTTTCTGAACACTTCTTTTTACCAGCAGCTGTAATTGTTTTTTATTGACTGATTTGGCAACGTGCCATACATCAAATTGATGATGAATTTTTGGAAACTGCTCTCGCATGGCTTTGGCTATTGAAAAATGTCTGTCAGTGGCTATGAGGTCTATTTGCATTCCCCTTGATTTAAGAGGTTCCAGGGATTATATGAAACCATGTTTCTCCATGGCTACAGAGGATTTCATTGAGACACCTGCACAATCTCCGAACTCACAATTCTTTTTGTTTCCATGTCTTGAAAGTGGTATGTGCAGTACTTTGCTGAAAATCCGGGGCTGTCACACTGTCTGTCGCCAGCTAGCCTGAGAATTTGCTTTCAATTGGCATTTGTTCAATTTTCCAGGCTTGACTAATAGCAGGGAATAAGAATTCTCTTTGATATTTGTAAGACTGCGTTTTAGCAAGGAACTGAAATACCACAATTTGACAGAAACTCGACAACTTACTAAAATTCGAGCCACTAACAAGTAAAGCTGCTGAACACAGTAGATTTCCATCTGACACTTTGCCCAGCATTGGTTGAGCGGACCATGAAAAAGTGCATGGAGGTGGACACAGCTGGCTTGGATTTTCAGGTTAGTGCCTTGTAATACATGAGACACATGGACCAATAGCTGCCCACATATTTCCCCCCTCAATGTATGGACACATTTCAGCATCAGTATAATCTCTATCTGGCAGTTGTGAATAAAATGTATTTCTGCTCCTTTATTAGTGAATTGTCCTGCATGATTGTGGTTTGTGACTCAACTGTGGTGGACAAATAGGCCAAACTAGACAAACTGTAGTTGAGATCTTTTGAAAGTTCCTCGGTCAATTGCGTAGAAGCTTCAGTCTCTGTTAGTTCAGCTTGTTTATTTGCACACACATTGGAGAAAACATCAATGTCGATTATTTATTGAGTGGACCTTTTTTTGTGCGGGTGTAGATTGTGTCAGGTGGTCTGCTAGGAATCTCAAAGCATCTTCATCATATTCAGTTTCATCTTGTAGAGTTCTCACATTGTAGCAATGGTCCAAGAGCACCTTACTGGCTTCGACAGCCAATTTGCATTCAGTTTAAGGCCATTGGGCATAAGCATCACAAGTCTGCTTATTGAATGGCACACGCTGCACCTCAAATAGTAATTGCTCCATGGTGAAATCTGTTTGGCAAGCAACATCTTTGGTTTCATTTGTTGTCTGTGTCTTCTTTTCCTTCTGGGTCTCTAGGAGATGGGTTGTAAAAACATGTTCAATGTATAGCACACATACAGTAGATAACACTTTAAATACAAAAACATGTTATTAAGAAAACACCAGCCCAAAACACTTGTAGAAAATGAAATTGTTTGCTAGTTACCCTTGTTTTCTTGATTTTCTGTAAAACCATGGTCTTCTCTGTAACGACTGCATCAGTAAGCTGATCCACCACCTCTGATCCATGTGCCTCCTCTTCTAATTCCACACCATTTGTACATACCTTGAATAGAATATTCATTAAAACATCAAAAGTCAATCATATTGGAAATAAATATCGTTCATCGCACACATGTCTTACACACATAACCACGCAAAAAGTTCACGTCATTTAGTCAAAATATACGTAGGGAAAAGACAACTGTAGAGAATATAAACTTCTGCAAATCTGTAGGGCTCAACATTGGTATACTGGACGTGTCGGTGGTTTCCGCACTTTTGAGGGTCTGTACTTCCGTCAGTATACTTTCCTAAAAGAATTTACATTTCAAGCAACCGATCTTGAAAACATTATGGTTCTTGCGAAGGGCACTATGGCATTGTTTTCCATGGTCATAATTACTTAATTTGAGGCTCCATAAACCAGGGACAGATGTGTAGTAAAATGTGATATAGTTAAAATGTAATACAATCTGATAAATATGCAAACGTTAGGAAGACACATTTACACCAAAAACACCAATCCATTCATGGAGTTACCTGTTCAGTACCCCACCGCCTACAGCTAATTCATCATCTGAGACTCACCAGAGGCAGCGTGTGCATCAATAGAGTTGGAATTGCATTTGGAAGCAAATTATGAAACACTCTGGGTCAACCCTTTTTTGTGTTTGTCGATTGGTCGTACATATCCTGGCTAAAGTGCAGGCTGCAGATGCAAAATCTACTTTCAATCTCGTGCGCCACAAAACCACAATGTTAAACCCTTCTTCTTATTAAATGAATATCCTTCGGGAATGTATGCAAGATTGTGCCCTGACTTTTGACATGGCTCCTAGAACTGCAACCCAAAACCATACAAGCAGGCATTCTTGAAAAATCGATAAGATCTGTATAAAAAAAGTATAAACGATTACACAAGAATTGTACTGAATTCATGAGATTGATGGAATTATATCACAGTTTTCTATTCCACGTTTGTATCGTTCAAAGAAGCAAAACCTTTGTGGTGTAATCGAATACTACATACATACAGAACTGAAATACGTACATAATTTATTTATATGACACTAATCGGTTGAATGTACTTTCATGCATCAAAAGGAAACATGCTTATAAACATGGTCCAAGAAAGATGTGATTCTATGACAATTGAAATGATAAAATGTACTATATATCGAGATCCGAACATTTGAAACATTAGACAATGGTAAAGTCATTGTGGCCTCATTATAAGTTTGCTGGTCCGGTAACAACCGTACCGGTAATCTACTGGTACAATTGTTACCTGACCGGCAAACTATGAGTTCTGCTCACGGGTGCCTTCCTGCCCGCCCGGTCACTCACAAATGTTGCCGGTGCATCCGACCTCCCCATTCTCATTGAACCCCACAGGGCTCAAATGGGAATGGGGAGCATTTTTTTCCTGCGCCCACCAATGTGCAATTACCGGGTCTGGCAAGGCTGTAATGACCCGGTCATTTCCCATTCGCGGGCGCCAGAAAAAAAATGATACCGGCGGCAGCCGTGCCAGTTTTACTGGCACAGCTACTACCAGCATCATAATGAGGCCCATTGAGATGAATGAACATTACACTACTGGGTACATTTGACTGAAATAGATAGAAATTTTGAGATCAGAAAGAGATGAATATAGTGAAGTTAAACAGTGACCTGCCCTTACCTTGACTAACAAACATTTAGATTCATCAAGCAGGGGAGTTAGTAGCAGGTGAACAGGTAGCATGATCAAGAGTTGACCTCCAGTGCTCAGAGATGTTCTCCAGATAAATATCAAGAGTTTTATAAATAATTAGAAAAGTGGGTGAATGTGTGACTAGTTTCTAGCGTGGTTTGCTTCAGGGGAGCCTGGAGACATTGGGTCTGGGGATACCATGTGTACAATAGCCCTTGTGTGCAAGATACCTTTGAAGTTCACATGGTGTTTGTCACCTTGGCTGTTCCCACCCTGCCAGCCCCCTTTGGGAGGGTACAGCCAAAGATGTGAACTGCCATTGATAGTGGAGGAGGGATGAATTGGCACGAGGCATGCAGAAAAGGGCCGGAACCATGCTGAAGGCATGCACCCTTATGTGGATTGCAGGGGCGGGGTCTGCAAAAGGGGGACCTGGAGACACAGGGTCTGGAGAGGCCATGTGTACAATGGCCCCTGCGTGGAAGATACCTTTGAATTGTACATGGTGTTTGGCATCTTGCCTTCTTTGGGAGCGCACGGCCATGGGTGCAAACTGCCATTGATAGTGGGGGTGGATGGGCAAGAGGCGTGCAGAAAAGGTCCGAAACACAGCTGAAGGGAGACACACTTATGTGGATAGCAGTGGTGGGGTCTGCAAGAGGGGAGCCTGGAGACACTGGGTCTGGGGAGGCCATGTGAACAATGGTCCCTGTGCGGAAGATACCTTTGAAGTGTACATGCTGTTTGGCACCTTGGCCATTTATAATGGAGAGGGGATGGATTGTTGCAGAGGAGGTGAACGTAAAAGAGCACCAACCATTATTTCATGTCCCTCATAGACAAGTGAGTGTGTCCTTGATTCACTGAAAAATTGAAACAACTATTCATAAAAGCTCTTTTGTATTTTATTTTGTTACTGATGTTGATGGCACAAATATACTACACATTGTATACTTCGGGTTGCAGCACAGTGTGGGAAAATCCCATGTACTGTCTGCTGTCACTGGGGAATTTGGCACAAATGGCTCCAATGACAAAGGCGGTTATTACTCGTCGAACATGGTATCCAAACCTCCCAGGAAGCCACCATGTAAACGAACGATAGGCCACCAGCCTGCACCACCTGTGGAAGAGAAACATACATACTGTATTTAAATGAACCTGATAAATGCACAAACCTTAGTTGAAAATGCATCCTGTATCCTATGGCATAGTTGCCCGCACAAATGTTACTTCATGGATCCATCAGCTTGGGCTTTAAAGTGTAGACACATTACAAAAGCAAACACCCATGCAATCCATAACGTTTGGGGCACAGAGAAATATTGTTTCTTAGTTGAAATTGAAAGACACATAAGATGATCACTATGATTTCCCCAAAGCGCGAGACATGTATTCAATTGCCAGACTACACTCATTTGGCAGTGATAGATCAAAGTTACGACAATATAGGAGAGAAACAAGAAATGTTAGTGGCCTCAGTGGTCAAAGTGACATCAAATCTAGATTACACTTACTCATTACTTGGATTGCGAGGGCGAACTGTTGCTCGAAGTTCGTGCGTAAGCACCATCAAAATCCTCAACACCAACCTTGTGAGGCAGACTGCCCTGAAGTCATGCAGCTCAGTACGCATAGGGGCGGTGTGTATTCTTCCAATATGTAGGCCAAGCATCCAGAGTTTTCTCTGTAGCAGCAGTTCTCCTCCTCAGTTGGCATGACCTTGCACCGATTGCAGGCAAACCAGATGGAAACACCTTCCTTGCGAATAGGCTCTGGCTCTGGATCCAGTGATTCGTCTTCCCAACTGTCGTCCGATGCACCATCATTTCCGCATCTTTCTCTATCAACTATTTTTGCCTTGGAATACTCTGGCTCGTACTGGTAGGGCTGTATTGTTGCCATTATACGACAAAATTAAAATTGATAGTAATGCAAATGCTAGTACAAGTATCTTTTTGCACGGGCTCCAAGCAACGAAAATAGCTGAACTGAGCAGAAACGAGTCACAGGCTATATAAAAAAAAGTGAAACAATAGAAAAAGCAACTCTGATGTCTGATGAGAAGCAGTCTGTTTATACTTATTGAGGAAAGAGGTGTCCTGCCATTTCCATGGAGACAGGTCATTAGCTGGCGCACAGAGAATGTTGACACGAGACCTTCATTCACATTGTGAAATGGGTCTTATGTGTCTAGTGATGTCAGCTTCAGTCGCAGGTGATATGATTTAGTGCAACAGGGGCACATGAGCTTAGGGTGATGGATGTACGGATAAGATTAGCACAAGATGGTCATGCCCCGCTTTTTGATTCCGCATGTGTAAAAGTGTGGAAAACTAAGGTAAGGTGCATAGGAAATGTTTTTACGATCAATCACAGTTTGCTTAAAACCACATGCCCGAACACTTGGGACAATAACATTTTTAAGCGCACTATTATTTTAAGTAAGTTTAGGTGTCTGATTTAGTCAAGTTTATAAGTATTGTTTGGAAAGGAGTGTTGTCCATATTTTAGTACAGTGTTTTTAGGAGATTGATGAAGCAGCATCACTTGTTATGTATGGTTATGTGTGACAAAAAAATCTTTCCAATTAAAGGGTGTTTGTCACTGACATTGGAATATGAGATATGATTTGGAGTGCAAAAGAAACCCTAGTGTCAACCAAGCAGCATAACTACACTTGACAAATATTGCAGCTGTGTATGTGCTTTGAAGTGGGATATTAAGGAGTTTTCTGTGATCCTATTTTGGTGATTTTCTACTGAGTTAGAATTGTGGAAGTGATTGAATGTTCCTTTAAATTTGAAACATTTTATGAGGCAGTGCACTTGATTAATGTTAACTTGGTTATGATGTTCGAATGTTAATTTGAACTGGTAAGTTTGGAGTGAAACATGTTATCCCTTGTGAAGTGGTTTGGGCATTGTATTGTGAAATTATGGCTAGAGTATGCCAGGAAATATTAAAGTCATTTGGGCTTTCAGGCAAAAAACAGCAGGTAAATGGTTTCTGAGAAATTATGAAGCAGAATGAAGAAGGTGAATTCATAGTGGCTAAGTGAGTAGTGTCTAAGGGGCTGATTCATAGAATTATTTGCATCATTCTGCCCGCAATTCCCTGTTTAACAAATATGGATTTGCAGGCTGAATGGCCCACAAATCCCCGTTTTTCAACACATATAATTCCATGAATCAGCCCCTTAAAGTTTGCATTTCAGCTTTTATGCAGTGATGTATAAAATGTGTTTGACTCTTTCGATATATGTATGAGTTTGCAAATGACATGGTTTATGCGTATATTTCTCTTAATATATACATGCTTTATCATGAATTTTTACGTTATGAAAGAAATGGGTACTGTGGGTTATAAGATTAGCTCACTTTTAATTTTGGCTTATCATTCAAAAAATGTACTCTGCCAACCACAGATATATCAGAACCAGACAAACGTAATGCTCACCTAGTGAAACTCTTCCTTTCTCATCTTATTCACGCTATATGAGCTGCTGAAGAGCATACCACATTACTCAAGCACTTAGAGGAAATGTCTACATAGGACATTCTTTTATACTGCTTTATTTCCACTCACGTCTAATTGTTGGAAGTAATTTAGGAATAATAATCAGCAACCATATCTGTCAGTTTCACAATTTGCTTGGAAATGGTGTGCTTTCAAATGGCAGGAACCTATTTGGGTATCATGCTATGTAATTTAATATATTGTTACACAATGAAATGACATAGGGAAATGTAAAATGAATAGGGGTCCATAGTAATTTGTATCTTCAAACCAGCAGCATACCTCTACCCTTGCACAATATTGCTGCTTTGTTTGTTGGATAGCAAGCTCTTCACTATGATCCCACATGTGTAACTATGTTTGTGTTAGATTTGTGGATGATTTTAAATCTGGCCTTATATATGACAAGTCTTTGATGGAGTGCAGCTGATAAATGCTCACTTGTTTTTGATGTTGGCAAATGTTCTTTTTCTTTTTATTTGGTAATGTATGGATTATGCCATTTTAGAGGGAAAGTTCATTTCAATTCATAAGTTTCAAGTGCACAGTTCTTCTCGTTAGAAGTGGTTTGGGAATTGTACTCTTAAGTTATGGTTACCGTATGCCAGGTATTACTGAAGAAATCTTCACTGAAATGGGAGCAAGGGCATTATTAATGAGGTTCGCTAGTGTAGAATTCTGGGGATGCCGAGGGTACTTGGTCATTCAAACCCTAGTGAGAGTATAGATGGGCAGTGAAGGGGGGACCCACATAGTGTTGTCGTTTGTTGAGTAGCACTAGTAGTGATTAGTTTGTCGGTGAAATGCAGAATAGTGGGTAAGGCCATTAGCCTTATGAGGCCCCAACAGGGACAAACAGGTGAGTCACTTGTCATTTCATGTGCTTGATGAGGATGCTTAAGGGAGGATGATTTAATAGGTGGTGGAGGAGTGAGTGGCAGGCTGTGGCCATGTGACCAGCAGCCTACCCAATGCTGTGTGCCTGGAGTAGACCAACAGGGCCTGATTCACAGAATGTTTTCCTATGGAATTTCACCATTATAAAACACTTCTGTGAATCAGCCCCACAGTGTTTCAGTAGAGGTTTGTAAGGTGTCAAAACTAGAGCTGGTTGGAGCATCTGAGTGGCATTGCATTATGTTCCAGGTCTCCTATCTCATCACCTTCCTCATGAATTGAGAACACACCAGAGTTTCATGAATGACAGGTTGCTACATTAAACCAAAGATATGAAGCAAATTATCTTGCCACACCTATATGTGTGTACAATAACAAGTTATGCTAATGTATACCATGTTTACTGTTTTCAGGATTAAGATGCATACTTTAAATGTTCAGTTTTATGTGATGAATGAATGTAAAGGGAAAAGACTATGTGCCGTGCTTCGAATTTCTGGTGAAGGAATGCCTTTTGCCCTTTAGCCACATGTAGCTTTTATAAATTAGCGTTATAGGAGTGGAGAAAGTGTGTGAAGGATTGCATGTATTGTAAATAAGATGATAAAAGGAGAGTTTGAATGGATGCTGAGTTTCTGAGTTTGTGATGCATTTGTGGTTGGAACAGTACATTTTCAAGATGGTAAGACTGCATGAAAGCTGAGGTAATTGTATAGATGATAGTGACCATTTGTTTTACATCCTTAGAAATCATGATAAGGGATGCGCATATGAAATGAAAAATATGCACCAACTGAGGGAATTGCCAGGTTAAATGTATAGAAAAAGAAGGAAGGAGATTTGATATGGGAAATGTATTTTTTTTAATACATAACAAGAGCATAACATGTACTACTGGTTGAACCCTCTTCAGAAAACACAGAAATTAAATATGGAAAACCCTGCTTTCCAAGTAATACCTATACATTCTATTACATTACAAACTTAAATATACTGAATACATTTTATATAAAGAACAATTCATATTATAGATTGAAAATATAAAGAAACGTAATTACTGACTTTTACCATCCCATTTTTTTAAAGCTTTTTTGTGAGATGTGGTCAAGATAGCAACAAGAGCGTGCCATAAGAAAGTATCATGTGCAGGGAAGTAATATTTTAAAATGTTATATTTTAAAAAATAATGTTCTTAAATCTGTATATACAAATACTGTAGATAATACAACAATACCTGTTAGCAAAAAAAGTTTTCCAAATCTGCAATTTTCAAAAAGACGATGTGCCAACTGAACAAATGAATGGAACCCAGCATGTTTTTATTGAAAGTAAGAAAAGAGAAAATGCATCAAATCTGTTAGTAGCTAGTAAAAAAACACTGATTTTTAGAAGAAAAGATAGCAAATGTGCTATCAATTTGAAACAGAGGAATACAGATATATCTAGGAAAATGTACCCCTCTTGGGTTTTTACAAATCTTTGGAGAAGTGTGAAACCAAAATCTAGATATGCGGTAAAGCATTTTTTGTAAAAGAAAAAAGTACAAGGAATAATTAAAAAAGCTTTTCAAGGTGAACTAGGAAACAAGACAGAATACCTCCTCATCAAACTCAAGATCTCGCCCAATTCCACCATTGCCTTCCATCTTGTATACCAGCCGCTGGGCCCATCCACTGATTTCCTAGAGGTCCTCATCCACACACTATCAGACAACCTCAAAAAAATGACAAAAATAGTATTACTGGGTGACCTCAATCTCGGGCTAGATGACACCAATGATGGTAACGTCTCCGCCCTACAAAAAGCACTAGCCTCACTAGGGTTTATCCAAGCCATTACCAAGCCAACACATATTAAAGGACATACCCTTGACTGGGTTGCACCACATAATTTCCCCATTCTCCTCCCTGACATCTCCGCTATCCCTTTGTCTGACCACTTCTGTATTAACTTTCACATGGACACCTCTGCGGGACTAGCTAAGCCTACCCCCTAAGCCTACCCCCTCGAACCCTTCGTTCCATAGTGAAGTGAGCATGCATTTTCCCATATGGCCTCACCTGTTGTTTTGTAACCATGAGCTCTCCATCCTGCTTTTCAACAGCAGGTGCGCAGTTGAGGACCTAGTTGCTTCACTGGTCTGTGTGCATGGCGGCCCAGTCCGGCTGTGACCAATCCTCTTAGTAGGTAAGTATTCGTGAGAATGATTATTGTCCGTATCCTTTGCAATGTCTTTTAACAATGATTATTGTTTGTAATTCTTGCAATGTCTTTTCTCTCCCCAATAGGTGTAAAGGTCGCAACGCAGTGCCGCGGTGTTGGAAGCAGGTCCAAACGGTGCCAGAGGTGAGTTGGGCGGCCTCCACTCTAAAGTAAGTAGGGTTTTATGGTTGCGTGCAAGGCTTATGTGTTAGGTGGCCAAGCTTAAGATGTTTATGCAGTTTCTAACCTGCCTTCCCTTTCTCTTGCAGGGATGGCCTGGCAGCGTCTGATGGAGAGCGGCGATCCGAGGACCTGTCGGTGGGTGCCAGATGGATGGATCCATAAGGATGCTGGAACAGGTGAGGATGTGGCCCGACTCTGATGGTTCCGGGAATCGGGTAAGAAGCTACACGCTGCAGGTGATGGGTTTGCAGAGTCAGGTAAGCTGCGCTCGAGCAATGATATGGCCGGAGTCAGGTAAGATGTGCGCTGAAGATGCAGGGCTGGAATCAGGTAAGCTGCTCTTCAAGCGATGATGTAGTTGAAGTCAGGTAAGATGCACGCTGAAGATGCAGAGTTGGAATCAGGTAAGCTGCGCTTGAGCGATGCTGTAGCTGAAGTCAGGTAAGATGCACGCTCAAGATGCAGAGTTGGAATCAGGCAAGCTGCACTTTGAGTGATGGTGTAGCTGGAGTCAGGTAGGTGCACACTGAAGAAGATGTTCCAGAACCTGATGAGTAGTGTGCTGAGCTGGAAACAGGTAAGAGCTCCAGACGGCTGTAAGCATTACACTGCACACAGCAGACTAAAGCGAAGCGCCTGCATGCAGGTGGGGATGGCTTAAATAGCCTGGCCCTAGCCACTCCCTTTAGCCCCGCCTCGTGGCTCCACCTTGCCACTCCCACAGAGTTCTGCACGTGCCTTCCAAGGCTTTCCAATGGCCACGCCCGGCCTGGAAGAACATGGCTTAGTCATAAAGTGTGCAGAGCACACTTTCATAGGAGCCTGGCTCTAAAGGTGGGTCCATTTGGACGCTTTGGAGTATATTGGTAGTGGCCTAGGACCAGTGGCCATGATACTATCACAGCAAAAAGAGGGTGTTGCTTGCTACCTGGAAGAGAAACCCTAATGAGGCCTCCAAAGCAGCCTTTAAGGCCATTGCTAGAGAATATAAAACAGCCATCACACAGGCTAAAGCTGCATCATTCAACACCAGGATTAACAATGCCCACTCTGGGACAAAGGAAATCTTCGCTATATTCAGCCCGTCAATCTACCCTCAAAAAGGACGAGGCATCTGCAACCACATTAAAGCTGCCATGTTTGACAAACTTGACTCCTTGCATACTAAAAGCCCAGCTCACCAAAAAGCTCTTTTCTCTCTACTAGCCCCCTGTCCTATGGCACCCCCAGCTGTCACCACCTCCAGTCAGGTGCCAAAGTTTGAATTCTCTGACATGAGCGAATCTGAAGTCATCCCCCTCATAAAATCTATCAAGCCATCCAACTGTAAAGGTGACGCCTGCCCGGCACACATCATCAAGGACTGTGCCCCAGCCCTCGCCCCCTTCCTCACTGCCTTCATCAATTCTTCCTTCCAGTCGTCCCAAGGACTGACTTCCCTCAAGGAAGCCTGGGTTTGACCGCTCCTAAACAAAAGTCTCTTGACCCATTGGTCCCAGGGAACTACAAACCCGTCACCACTGTCCCCTTCCTGCTAAAGATTTTGGACAAAGCAGCCTACCTGCAAGTTCAAAAATTCATTGAGGACAAGCACCTTCTTGGATTACTCCAGTCTGGCTTTCAACCACGACATGTCACCGAAACGGCACTACTTGACCTAAAAAATCAAATGGATGACCTGAGACACGCAGGCAAACCTGCGCTCCTCCTCCGCTTAGACCTCTCAGCGGCATTTGATCTGGTACATCATAAAACCTTATGCCACCATCTTTCCTCCACAGCCAACTTCTCCCTGAAGGCATGTGAATGGATAACCTCCTTCCTTCAGGAGATAGTGATGAAGGTTTTCTTGGACTCTTCCAGTGCCATCCCCGGTGCTATCAAATGTGGCATCCCACAGGGCTCCTGAATAGCCCTACTCTTTATAACCTCTTCACCAGGCCCCTGTTGAGAATCCTTGACACCCTGGGCATCTCATATACCAACACGGCAGATGACACCCAGGTGCTCATCCCACTCTCGGGTGACTATCCAACTGTCATGAACGCCCTCAACTTCATTTACTCCACAATTCAATCATGGATGGCAAATAACTGGCTTTGTCTCACTCAATAGTGAGAAAACAGAACTTCTGCTGGTTGGATCCTCCTCCACACTGGGTAAACTTGACAAAGAGTATCGCTCATTCACCATTGATAACATTTCCATCACAGTGTCTCAAGCAATCAAGACACTGGGCGTGTATCTTGAACCTAGCCTTATCATGAATAGGCAGGTCAATGCTATCGCCTCGTCTGCAGCCTATCACTCTAAATTGATCAATGCTGTTAGGCCATCCCTCTCCCAACAGAACTGCATCACCATAGCCAGGGCCATCATTGGCTCAAGGTTGGACTATTCCAATGCCCTCTTTGTTGAAACCTGCCAAACGAATCTGGCTAAACTCCAGATAGCACAGAATAATGCCTTAAGGGCCGCAACAAGAATCTCATGCAGGGAACACATTTCGGGGGTCAGGAGGCAGGTACACTGGCTACCCATTAAGGAAAGGATTGTCTTCAAAACACTTGCCCTTTCACATACATGTCTTCACGGCCTGGCACCCATGTACCTAGCTCAGAGGATCACCAAACAGACAGCATCGAGACCCTTGAAGTCCGCTTATGCTAACCGTATTACTGTTCCTCACACACGCAGACAGCTGGAGGCTCCAGCTTCCCAACCATGGATGCTACCTTCTGGAACACCCTCCAGCCCAGATCAGGTCAATCGACTCTCATACAGTCTTTTGAAAGGCCACAAAAACTAGCTTGTTTGTCTGAAAGGGTCCATCCCAATGAGCTAAGTATTGCATATGTAACCATCCCCTCGCCCATCTACTGTATTATGAATGCTATGCACTCACTGTACTATGTAATTTAACCTATGAGCAACTGTAACCTATCAATCTGTATTTAAGCATATGTCCATGGGCCGCTTCCTGTAACCCTCAAACAAGCCTTCGTACATTTCCTTATAGTGCCTTGATGCCTGTGGGCTGTAGCGTGCTCTACAAATCCAAAAATAAAATAAATACGAAAAGAAAATATTGAATAAACTTAGAGTTAATGTACTTACACATGACAACTTTTGTGAGGTGTTTGGTGGAGAGTGGAAACACACTTCTCATACAGAAAGATTTTTTTAATGAGGAGCGTTACATTTAAGGAAAGAATGTTCCCACGCTAATTATGAGAGAGGATGTACCTGTGAAGTCTGAAATCTTAAGGTCTTATAATACAGAAATTGAAAGTTAAGGTCAGTCTAGAAGAAAACGTAAAAATCATTGTGAGGTATGGATGAGCAATTGTTTGTGGAATATTGAGGTGTTTTCTTGTAAAGTCTTAAAGAAATGTTTGCAAGTTTTGCACAAAAATCATAATGTTCAAAGACGGATCAAGATGATACATAGAATAGATGACTGTATTGTTCGTTAAAAAGCAGGACTTCTTGGTCACTCTCTAGCTTGACTTGATAAAGTAGATGTAAGAGTATTTGCATCATATACAGATGCTGGCTTCACATCATACTAAAAAGGAGATACCTTGTAGTTAAACTGCATGAGTGCAAAACACCAAGCATGTCTCTTGCACTTTTAAATCAAACACTTCTTACTAGAACTGCAGAACGTTTATTTTCTAGATTGGAAATTATAAATATCATGTATTTAAAAGAGTATGTGTACGTAGATGAAACACTTACAGGAAATAGATATGATGATCCTATGCTTTAAAGGGATCTGATTTTTTAACAGTACAAAAGAAATATTGCAATGTTTGAGTTGTCTTCTACTGAAAGACCTGACATGTTTTGCGGATCTAGTCGACACACTTTTTAGAAGTCTCAAGTGCAACTAGTGTACATTGAGTAGGACATAGTGTAGAAGATGGAAAGAACTTCATCTGTATTTGATATAACACGGTGAGGCACTTTATGTTTGTAGACTGGGCCTCATCACGAGTTGGGTGGTAAGGCCGGCGGTATTACCGCCGGCGGTATTAGCCCTACCGCCAAACCCCCGGCGCTATTAGCGCCACATCACAGGTTTGGCGGTAATGGAATTCCCCATTCCTCACTGAGCCCATTCGGGAATGCCCCATTCCCCATTGGGCTCAATGGGGAATTTTCACGCTCTTACCGCCGGCGGATTTCCCGCCAGCGGTAATAGTGTGAATTTTCGGTGGATTTCCCCCAGCTCAGAGCTTGGGGGACCCTTAAATCTGGTGGTAATAGCGCAACCGCCAGATTTAAGGGTTACCACCAAACTTGTGATGAGGCCCAGTGTGTTGGGTTTAATACTCAAAGAAGCATTCATCCTAAAAGTGTATTGAACGACATCGTAGTGTCTGATGTCCCTGTGGTGTTTCAAAAATTGACCATGTTTGAAGGATTGCATTTCAAACTGTTCATTCTTTTCAAGTTATCTTTAGATTGAAAACAAGGATGTCAAACCTGCCTAAGAAATCATAAATGCAAAGTTTGAGAGGCGAAGTTGTGTATTAACCTCTCAATTTGGAAGAAAATGTAAACACTCTAGAAGTGAAGCATGACATTTCAGATTCTTTGTTTGTTTTAGTAATAATGTTGGCACCAAAGATAAGAGTACTTGGTAACACCTTATAGATATTGGAAAGCTGAAACACGCATTAGTGTTTCTATTGGAGCACAGTGATTTATACAAAGGCAGTCTGACTGTACCAGAATTGTCTATGCTTGATGTTGAGTCATCAAACAAAAGGCAGTGAAGTTCAGTTCCAATGTCTATCTTTTTGCAAAAGGTAATAGTGTGTATGAACATTAGTCTATTCATCCTGTACACTCAAGTGAAGTCACGGGTGACAGTTTAGAATTCTATCAAATGAAAGCAACGAAAGGTGCAACAATCAGTGTCTGGGAAAAGACGTTAGAAGTTGTTGTTGCCTATGCTTTTTCTTACTGGTAAAGGAGGCAGATTGGATAATCTGAAGGTTTCAATCTCTTCTTCAGAATATCATTGTACAAGAATGTATTATGAAGATTCCCGATTCTGCACCAATGTTGAATATAATTTTCACTTATATGAAAGTACATTTTTCAACATTATGTTATGCTGTTCCTCAAACACATCAGAGTGGATCTAGATCTCAAAATCTTTCATGTGAGATGCAGCAACAGATGAAAGAATAAAATGAGGTTTTAGAGGGTAAAATTACCAATGCTCTTGCTACAATGAGAGGAACCAAGGAACATTGGTATGGGAGACACTCCCAGGTTAGATGCATGTTCTGAAACATGGGCCCCTAACTTGGTTTGTGTTTTTAAGTTGCACTGAGTATGTTTGGTATGATCTTGAAGAGTGGATTTGTGAAAGTAATCCACAGAAAGAAGACAGAACAGAAGACACCAGGAGAATAGTGTTCCATGGACCCTGTAAGTGTATCATGGTTCTTTCATCACAGAATTTTAGCCATTATACACTTCAAATGTAATAAAGAAAATGGTCCACATTGTGATTGGCTAGAAAAACAGACGTGAAGCCCTGTAGCCATGATACCATAACTTTTGAAGTAATCAGGCCTTCTATTGACGCAGCTACCGCCACGTGCAGGTGCAACCCCTCATTGGGCATTGTGATTGGCTAATTATGTAGATACAAACACATGTCATTGTGCTTGCGCATACCTGTCCATATGGAAAGCACGTTCTGGTTCACTATATCATGTATCCACGGTTATACCCATATCACAAACATGTTGTTCACATTTTCTGTCATTGCTTTTTGTGTCTTTGTGGGTGAACTTCATGGGGAGTCTTACGGAACTTCTAAAAGCAGTAGATTGATTTATCCATTCCTTTGTTGCCTTTATTCTTCCAATACCTTTGTACTCTGTCTTGTTTGTCCATTTTTGTTATTTTAGTTTGTTATTTTTGTTAAAGTTGTTTTATATTAAGTGGCATTGTCCTACTTTTGTATATGTATTTTTATAGTTTTTATTTTTTCACCAAGGTCCAGCATTTTAATATGACTACGAATAGCAGTAATGATGAGATGATGTGGGTGGCTAAGGCTTTACCGTTGCGGAAGAAGCAATGTGCACAAAGAAACAGACAGTTGGCAATATTTCTGTGTAAAGGACCAACACAGTAAAAAGGAGATTGATGAGGTCTTGTGTAATTTTGGTGGAAAGGTTTAGCAGAGGGGAACTTCACAGAAGCTATCACAAAGCTTGGGGACATCGACGTTAATCCAACATTATGTTTGTGTTCATTGGGATGAAGTGGTTGAATCCTATAGGAAGGCTCATGTAAAACATAAGGTGAAAGTACATGCATCAAGATCAGCACAGGAGTTTTCGTCATCTATGCCAGAAACTTCAAACACAATTACTTACCACCATCTAACACCAAACCTGAGTCCATCTTGCCTGCACCTGATCTTTCTAACTTTATTGTGATGTGCAAAACCTGTTAGATCTTGATTGAGGTGGGAGGTGGCACCCTAGACAGTTTGAGGCTCTTTCTGAACTTACGGCCAATTGTCAATTCTAGGTATATTTTTGAGTGCCCATTTTTTAACCCCTATCCTTTGTTATATGTATAAATACTAGTGTGTTTCCCTTCCCAGTTCCTACCTCTTTCTTCTTTACCTCCCCACCCCAAAAGACGGTCCTTTTCAGTGCCAGCTTTTCAGTTATAAAAATAGACAATACAAAGGCATACTGTAAATATGGATCAAAGATGTTTAATTGATCCTTTCAATACAGTGTTTGTCAAAAAAAGACATACACTTATGTATTTCATTAAAGCCACCGTTATTTCATATGTGAGCCGTGTGTAGCACCCACCTGTTGTTGCTGCATTTAGCTGGGCATGCATTTTAATAGCAGTGGCTATGAATCTGATTTTTTTTAAACATATCTTCATATATAGGTGGGCAGTAGTCTTTTAAAGATTTATTTTAAGGTATATTGAGTGTAGTCTTTGTACACAGTTACAATAACACTTTAATAACTTTGTATTCATCAACATTACATATAAATGGAAACACTTAAAAAAGTTAAGTACATATGCAGAAAAACTTTGTTATGGACAGGTTCATTTGGGGGGATGTGGTCATACAATTTCTTTTTATTTTACTTTCTAGATATGATACATCATTTCATTAGCCGAATGATCAGTATTATTGATGTAAATTATGTATGGAATAACAAAACCCTTGAAATTCAAGGAAAAACCTTTAACTGCAGGGATGTTAAGGCGAGCAATACATTGTAAAAAAACCTTTGAAATTCAAGGACAAAACTTTAATTGCAGGGACGTTAAGGTGAGAAAATAATGCAACAAAACCTCTGAAATTCAGCTGAAGCCACCTTAACTTCATGCCCCCTCTTGCGCAGGCTATGACCAAAATGATGACATCACATATCACATCACTGATGACATCACTAATTACATTACAACACTAATTGGCCTTAAGCATGGCCTTCAGCCATGGGAAGTGTGTGTGGCCAAATGTATATTAACACATGAATGGGTACTAGTTATGGCCTTCAGTTATGGACAGTGGTCACAACCTTCACCCATGTGCACTGAATATTATAAAACATTAAACAGGTTAAAAACCATCTCTTTTGGCCTACACCAGTGGATACAACTTTAAACTGTGTCCACTGTATGATGTATACACTGATCAGGCACTGGCCATGGACTTTACCACAATACTGGCCAGTGGCCACAGTCTTTGGGTGTGCCCACTATATATTCTAACATATAAATGGGCCACTAGCCATGGCCTTTGACCTTGATCAGTGTGTACATATTTTGCCGATGTCCATTGTATATTTTAAAATAATAAAATGCAATAAGCAATGGCCTTTGGCCATGCTCACTGTGTATAATACAACACTAACCAACCACTAGCTATGGCCTCAGCCGTGCCCACTGTATATTATATACATTAACCTGCCATTAGCCATGGTCTTCAACACAGTACTAACCAGTGATCACAACCTTTGGCTGTGTCGACAGTATAGTCTAAAATATTAATTGGCACTAGCTATGGACTTTAGCCATGGCCACTAACTACAGCGAACTGTATATTTTAAAACAGTGATGGGCTACTAGGTATGGCTTTTAACCGTGCACATTGGTATTTTTTAACACTAACCGGCCACTAACTATGGCCTAAAGTGTTATTAAGGTAATCAAAGTTTTCATGAGCTAACATAAATGATGTTATGTCTAATTCCATTATTGATGTAATCAGTTATATACAAAGTAATTTGTGTTGTCAGCAGTGATGGCATCAGTGAGGTGATTTGTAATGTCATCAGTGTTCTCATACATTTAATTAGTGATGTCATCAGTGATGTGATCTGTGATGTCATCAGTGAGGTCATAGCCTGCACAACAGGAGTCACAAAGTTAAGGTGGCTTTAGCTGAATTGCAGAGGTTTTGTTGCATTAAGTTATCACCTTAACATACCTGAAACTAAAGATTTTCGTTGATCATAAATATAATTGAATGCTGAAAGAGGGACAGAAAATGATCACTTTTATTTTAAAGAAACAATCCTCCAATTTTTGGACACTGATGAGAAATCGAGACCGGGCAAGAACAATGCCAACAAAATCCCACCCCGGTTTATGTCTGGGAGAAATATTACTTTGAATTATATGATGAGGAAGAGATAAGTTAGATAATGAGACATGTTGGGTAATAAACCTTGACATAGAGGTTATTGTAACAATCATTAACCACCATTGCACGTCAGAGCCCCCGGGTCTGAATCAATTTAGCAATATAGTATTCAAGAGGTCAGCATTGGTATGGTCTGCCAATTTCTACATTAATATTATGAGCATATTAAAAAAGAAAGTAATAATACACAGCTGGAAATACTATTCCAATTTATAAAAGAAACAAGATAAGAAATGTCCCGATAACTATAGGACAATGGCGAACAATGTTGCCAGAATAATTATAAGGAAACTGGAAGTACATGCAGCAGAAAATAGCCTTCTACCTAAATGCCAAACATGCTTTAGAAAGGGGGTGGGGACCAATTTGAATTGTTTCCTGGTGGACCACCGTGTTCAAATTGCTTGGTCAAAAGGTGCCCCTCCAATATACATAGCTTGTGCAGATGTCTATGCGCTGTGATACCGTGAATCAGAAAAAACTGTGGCATAAATTACGAGAATAGCAAGTACTGGTGAGACTACTGGAGGTACTGATGGAATTCATAGTGGCATAAAAGTATGGGTTTACTCTTGTATAATTACCAGATCATGAAGATGTTTTGACATGAGGGTTGGGGTTTCTGTAGTCCTCAGGTTTTGGGAATGCCTTTGGTGTGCTCATTTGTCTATCCCAGTTTTGTCAATGAAATATAAAGTTGATGCAATACTATGTAATGCGAATAGGAATAATATTATGTAGCATCTTTATGATATTATATCTACCATCCATGTAACATGAAGTTTGACTGCTAGGTACTGTTTGGCCAGCAAGTTGTCTCTAACTTTTTGACATTGGGATAATTTTTTGTACATTGTGGGGTTTTATGTTGAATTTGGTGGACCTGTATTCAACATGACGGTGACGTAGCTACCATCATGTCTACTAAAAAACAGGAGGCTCCTAATAAAGGATAAGGCTTTTTGCAGTGTGGCCTACACATTTGTTTCTGGTTTAATTTAGTCCCTTGCTTCTTACTAGAAGAGGGAGTACTAAAAAATGTAGGTGAATGTGGCCTACCTGTAAGTCCCAGTATTTCACAGGCCTGCAGCTATTATTTCTATGGCACGGTTTGGCACATGCAAACGGTGCCTACATGTCCCAGAATGATATGGGCCAACCGCTATTGTCCTTACGGCACGTGGTCGGACGTGCCCGCGGCCTCGTGATGTCGTCACGTGCCGTGAGTGCGTGGTGACGTCACGGCGTCACGTTCAGGATGTTCTGACCCGCGAATTTTGCGAGCTTGCAGTTCCTGGCAGTTTTCACAGGAGCAGAGTGATCGTGGATGGCAGGACAAATAAACATTTATAAGTAAGTGAGGGAGTGGCCCTTTAAAACTCCTTTTGTTGGGGTATCTACGTGCTAACAGATTAGAGATGAGAGGTAACTGAATGGGGTTTCTCTGTCTTTACAGATATTTGACCCACAAAGGAGAGTGGAGAGTTTGCACTTACCCTTGTATGGGAAAGTTCCCTGTGGAATACTTGACACGGGACCGAGATGTTTAGCCATACTGCAGCTTAATCCTGCATTTAGATAAGTAAGATTGACCACTTTCATTGTGATGAGCTTTTGTAAGTGAATAGATTTGGGATTTTGTTAAAGTCCCCTTTTTTTAAAATTTTTGCCCATATTGCGCATTACTATAGAGAAGAGAGAAAAAGGAAACGCAAGAATTCCTGAAGAAATTGGGAATCTGCAGCAAATAATAGAACAGGCCCAAGACTCATTATTTGGAAGAGAGGTATGTAATTAAAGACATACTATTTTTACCCTTTGAGGGATGAGGGTATGTTTTTATGTTAATAGAGATTTATACTTTGTTATCAGATACTAATAGGGTGTCCATTTCTTGATTTACAGGGTTCTCCCCTATAAAAGAAGAATTTTTAATTCCGGCACAATACAATTTCCCCTGAAGAATGTCCTACATGACTGTATATCAAGGACAGAAACTTGTACAAGTCGGGTTGTTTGTACTGCACCAATAGGATAAAGGCCATTAGTAGTGTGGCATAGGAATCAGAGTGTGATATGTACACACAGTGTATGATCCTAAAGGAATGACTGCAACATTACTCACTTATGGTGTTTCTACTTGTGTGGTTTTTACATAATGTATATGTTTTATGCACTATGATCATTTTTATGATTGTTTTATGAAATGTATTGAATCTTAATAAAATGTTGTGATAATTGATTCCACTTTTGATGTCGGAAGAGTGTTTAGTGACACCTGTTTAAATACTGGACTTTCTTTTTGTATCTAAAAGTGTATGCTCACAGAGCAAGAAGTCTGTTTATCTGTATCTGTGACTCTGAACCGTTTTGAGAATAGAATAAAAGTATGGGTAACATTGGATTTGCTGGGCAGGATTAGTAAGGACATCCTGAATTCTAAGGGATTAAGACATGACTGTGTGCTGGTGCCCTCCCTGTTCAGTCTACATGTTTCTAACATGGGGAAATAACTGGACAGAGTTAGTTTTGTACCTCTCAAATTAGAAACCACCATCATTTGCTGGCTTGCATATGCAGATGATGTTATTCTCATGGACCATATGCAAATCGGGCTTCAAAGTTTAATTAATCCCTTTGCAATTTTGACTATTGGAAATAACCTTTGTGTTAATGCTAGTAAAACCAAAGTGATGTGTTTCACTAGATTTAGGTACAACAAATGTGAATTCAGATGGAGATTAGACGATTCTGGACTTGCTACCGTGGAGGAACTTAGATACCTGGGGTTCAGACTTAGTGTCTAGCTGAATCACGGGACTCATATGACGGCCATCAGAGAAAAGGCAACTGTTTATGTCAGTCATAAGAAAAAGATGACTGCCAGATATGGTAGATTCCCCATTCTGCCACTGATAACATTGTATTAAAGTGATACCAGCCTGAAAACATAAGATCTGGAGGTTGATCATCAGACAAAGATGATTGATCTTGGTAAAATTGAAGGAAGCATCTGCAGAGGAGTGGTATCACTACCAACCTGTGGCCCGATTAGTGTCATTAGACATGAACTAGCACTGATTTCAATCAAAGGATGGTATTACTGGAAGAAACTGAAACTTTTGATATGTATTTTAATCCCTGGAGAAGAGCTTCTGCATAAGGCCTTAATAATGTGATGACAAAGGATGTGAGTGGCCCCTTTTTTATTAAAAAAAAATATTGGGATGTATTACTGAAATAGATTGACTCTAATATTGACACTTTAGTCTTTAATACTATGGAAACAAAGAAAACACTGTTCCAAACCGATTGGTGTGAAACTGAAGAGAAAGTTCTGTTTTACACAACCTTCACATATCTGGGCATGGATATTAGAGGCATTGCTGTCTTACCTAAATATTTAGCCACATTTCAGCATGCCTATTGGCAAACGCAGTGTATGCACTTCTGATTCAATTTATTGACAAATGGGGAACTAAATAAATGAAGAGGAGTGCAATCTGATGGGAACGGGTATTGCCGATTTTGTAAACTAGAGTCATAGAAAGAAAGCTTACAACTCTTGATGAAAGGATGTGCTGCCTTAAGGGAATTATGATATAGGCTGCTTATAACGCTAGTACATTCTGCAGAATGGTAAACTACAGAATATTTCTGGTATAGAGTGTTTAAAGGAAACGAGGTTTCACTCACTATTGCTGTGATACCATTTTTAAAATGCAATTAAAATGTGTTTAATCTTTAGGGAACCGAGAATGCTCTGCAAACAAAAATAGAACTTTTTTAATAGAATTGGGCACACGACTGGATATGAAATTAAATTGTAGAAAATGTTTTAAACATAAGTCAGTACATGTTTTAGATATGATTATGAATTTATTAATAAAAGTTTGGATTTAAGATTCGATTTTATGTTCATTTCGTACAAATGTCTTTATGTGTGTCATAATTTGTGAAAGTGTGAAAAGTAAGTCATGAGATGAAGGGGCCCCACAGTGGCACTATTTGCAAAATTACAGATTAAATTACAGATATCAGTAGCACAAAGTGCCAGTAGCACATCGTTAAAGGCATGTACTGTTGATAATAAGGTGATTCATAAATGATATGATATGGCATTTATAACGCTCCTGTACACAAGTGTTTCTAGGCGTGACAAGACAAGGAGGGGAAACACAGAGGAAGGACAAAACAACAATATTACTAGGCCTTGTGTCATTCAGATCGCGCAAGTTCAGGGAAGAGGAAGGGGGGAAGTGCCGACGGGGGTGGGGAGAAGTGCAGCCAATATAAGGCTAAGTGTAGGTAACTCAATAAGTGCAGTCATTTGGTGGTTTATAAGTCCAGAGCGGGGGGACTGTAGTGTTGCAGATACAGGCCACAAGTACTGGGGGCTCCAGAGGGCAGTGTGCAGGGCAACTGGAAATGCAGCAGCCTGGGCCCAAGTTCAGAGGGTAGCCAGGTGACCAGTGTGTTGGGCAGTCGGGCATCAGCATAGGAGAGGAAGCAAAATGAAAGGTCTTCAGTTGCCTCCAGCACCGAAGGTAGTTCTGCTCAAGTTTCAAAGAGGCAGGGAGGTTGTTCCACTGGGAGGCCCCAGCTGAAGAATGAGATCTGCCCCCAACTCTCTGCTTTGAAAAGAGACTTACCCTCAGAGAGGTGGAGGTGGATGAGCGGAGGGCTCAAGAAGGCTGAAGTTTACAAAGTGAGAGTTGGCGGTACAGCGGTCGCAGGCCCCAGCAAGCCTTGTGTATGATGCAAAGGGTCTTGAACTTGATCCTTGCTGCCACAGGGAGCCAGTGAAGAGATTTCAGAGCGGAAAAGATATGATCCATGGGCTTGCAGCCAAGGACAAGTCTTGCAGTCCTGCTCTGGATAAGTTGTAGAGGTCTGAGAGTAGAATCAATAAGATTTAGAAAAAGGCTGGTGCAGTAGTCCAGCCTAAATAGGCCCAGAGCTCTGGAGACAGTGAGCTTCTGGGGAAAAGTGACAAATGGAAGAATACCTCGGAGGAGGTGCAGCTGATAGTTTTACTTCTTAGAGACATCAGAGATGTGAGGAGAAAAGGAGAGGGTGGAGTCGAAGATGACCCCAAAATTTTTAGCCTCACAGGTAGGAGCAGGGAGAGGCAGCCAAGTGTTCTTCGTTATCTCCTAAATGCATATCAATATGAAAGCCCATATACACTGTTCACATATGTCACTTTCTCAGATTTACACTAAGAAGAATCTGCCATTACATCATCCAGCCATCAATCTATAAATATCCATACATCACAAAAAGCACCCATAAAAAATTTCACCCGATGTGGAAAAAGCTAGAAAAAGGGAGAAATCGGTAGGACAAAGCATAGCCATTAAATCATTCTGCCTCTTCCCTAAAATATTTTTTTTCCAGAAAACAAAAGTTATCTGAAAAACCTAACTTAGAGATGTTCCCGAATCTGGATAAAGATATTCAAAGTCTTCTGTGTGGACCCATCACATCCAACCTGTCAAACCCCTATCCCTGCCCACTCAGTCTTCTTAACCTTCCCCACACATACTCCCCTTTACTTTCATCCTTTTCTGCTTGATTAATTATTTTGATGATTATTTTTGTTTTTTTACTGATGAGTATACCAACAATAACATACAAACAGGGCAGAACCAACTGGACCATTAGCACAGGGGTGAACTCCACATACCAACAACAGCTTTTCTCTTTGTTCCTAAAAAAACATACTCCACCAGCAGTCCAAAGCACAATCTGGAAGTGGGACCTAATAAAGATACATCACAGGGCTGAAAACACTACCAGTAGAGCAATGTAAGCACCACTCCAACACAAAGACATCAACCAATTAAGATAGAGGGACCCAATATGTTGTACATTCTCAGCAAGTACTCCTAGAAAAGGGACTCACAGAAGGCAAGACCTACAAAAGTATTACTCTTAAAGAGAAAAGTTCAGTTTGCATCCAAACAGCAGGGTCACATGGACAGAGAGCGCTGCTCCAAGGAATGCATACGATACTGTGGCAGCATGTAAAATAACAGAAAACCCCAAAAGGTTGAAGAAATTTGATGGTAGATATACTGACTTTACAAAAGAACCAACATGTAGGGAGAAAAGCGGGACCATTAGAAATGCAAAACAATGCAAAATAACCAAAAAATAAAAGAATGTTGCACACAAAAGAAAGTAACTCCCCACATTCTCTGTTAATTCTACAGAGATAAACAATACATGCCACCATTAAAGCTGACAGTTCCTATGCATGTAGGCTCATTAAACATAAGAGTGCCTTAGACATTGTTGGAATTGTTAGTAGAGCCCAATCATTGTCAGCCCACAGGTAGTTTACACCTAGCATGGGTTCTTCAGCCCACACTGCCTGGATACTTTTCTTATGTTTAGGCCTCATTAGGTGTGATCAGTGAGGAGTGGCTTGGTTCTCTAGGCCCAGAAGGCACAGTACCCATGTCTGGGTATACATATTTAATTCAATAGTTCTGCCAGCTCTAATGACTCTGTAAGTGTGCAGAAGAAGGACTCTGATGCAAATGTGGCATGTTTGGGGCTAAATACATTTATTAGGTTGTAAAGCAGGAGGAAACCAATCTTTCCCTATTCCTATGAGGGGTTTTCCTGCCTCAACTAAAGCTTTAAGGTGAGTGTCAGGATATCTCTCAAATTAAAATTTTCCACCATCCTGTGTCAAGAAAAGTCAACTTCTGATCCGTAAACTACAAACTAAAGAATACAGTAGTTGTGTTCTGATCCCAGAATAATGTCTCCATACTATGTTTCCTTGGTGGGCCAGGAGAATGCCTCCTCCTGGCAGTCAATCTCAGACAGCCTGGGGGAATGACTCCCTTCCCAAGGTCACGAATTCCAGAACAATATTCAATTTGTAGACCAGAAGAATGCCTCCCTACTCCTGGTGCCAAGTAACCAGAATAGTGAGAATCGTCACTGGGTCAATCTGACCCGTCCCAGCGAGATGCAAAGCAAGAACAAGAGTGAGGGTCATTACTGGGTCCATCATTCTCATTCCAGTGAGAAGCCAAGTAATCAGAAGAGTGAGAATCTGCACTGGGTCCATCATACTCATTCGGGTGATGCACAAAGCAACCCGAAGAGAGAGAATCAGTACTGGGTCAATCATACTCGTCCCAGTGAGATGCAAAGTTTAATTCGAAACTGCTAGACGAGTGGAAACAAATAATGATATCAACCTTATCTAATGCCGATCTGACCTTTCATGACCTGCTGACAAGACCACAATCCACAAAAACAAAATTTGAGCAATGGTGCTGGATTAAGAACAACAAGCGACGTTTGCAATTGAAGACCACCCTAGACTCTGGAATCGGAGAACACAAACTAAATGTTACAAGTAGATACCTAACAAACTGCCCATCTCGTCACCATCGCGAGCAGTTTCTAAGATTTTGACTAAACGCAATCAAAACAAAGGAAATGATGTGGGGTCGTCACCTTAAAGAAGCAAAGGATAATCTATGTCGCTTCTGTCATAGCGAAATAGAATCCTTAGAACATCTTATCACCAAATGCACAAAGACCACCTTAAAGAGGATGCAACATCTAGGAGAATATATCCCAGTAAACTGTAACACCTGAGATTGGTGGTCCCACGTAGCAGCCGGTCACAGCATAAAATTAAGCTGTGCGGTAATAGACTACATAGACGCCTTAAATCTTGAAGATCTGCAAATGATTCTCTGAAATTGAATCTTTCTTCCCATTCAAAATATCCGATGCAGTGCCGTGAATTGGCTTCTGGCTGGACGAATTTTGATGAATGCTGTTATTTTGTAATAAAAGTCTGATGCCACATTGCTTGCAATGTGGTACTTTAGGCTGACGTTTCAATTAAAAAAAAAATACATTTATTAGGTTGTAAAGCAGGAGGAAACCAATCTTTCGCTATTCCTATGAGGGGTTTTCCTGCCTCAACTAAAGCTTTAAGGTGAGTGTTAGGATATCTCTTAAATTAAAATTTTCCACCATCCTGTGTCAAGAAAAGTCTACTTCTGATCCGTAAACTACAAACTAAAGAATACAGTAGTTGTGTTCTGATCCCAGAATAATGTCTCCATACCATGTTTCCTTGGTGGGCCAGGAGAATGCCTCCTCCTGGCAGTCAATCTCAAACAGCCTGGGGGAATGACTCCCTTCCCAAGGTCACGAATTCCAGAACAATATTCAATTTGTAGACCAGAAGAATGCCTCCCTACTCCTGGTGCCAAGTAACCAGAATAGTGAGAATCGTCACTGGGTCAATCTGACCCGTCCCAGCGAGATGCAAAGCAAGAACAAGAGTGAGGGTCATTACTGGGTCCATCATTCTCATTCCAGTGAGAAGCCAAGTAATCAGAAGAGTGAGAATCTGCACTGGGTCCATCATACTCATTCGGGTGATGCACAAAGCAACCAGAAGAGAGAGAATCAGTACTGGGTCAATCATACTCGTCCCAGTGAGATGCAAAGTAACCAGAAGAGTGGGAATCATCACTGGATAAATCATACACATCACAGTGAGATGCAAAGTAACCAGAAGAGTGAGAAACATCACTGGGTCAATCCTACCCATCCTAGTGAGAAACAAAGTAACCAGACGAGCGAGAAACATCACTGGGTTAATCCTACATATCCCTGTGAGATGCAGAGTAACCAGAAGAGTGAGGGTCATTAATGGGTCCATCATACTCATTCCAGTGAAACACCAAGTAAACAGAAGAGTGACAATCAGCACTGGGTCAATCATACTCATCCCAGTGAGGCGTAAAGTAACCAGAAGAGTGAGAAACATCACTGTATTAATCCTACCTATCCCAGTGTGAAACAAAGTAACCAGAAGAGTGAGAAACATCACTGGGTCAATCCTACCCATCCCTGTGACATGCGAAGTAACAAGAAGAGTAAGGGTCATTACTTGGTCCATCAAACACGTTCTAAAGAGAGTAGCCAGAAGATTGAGACTCAGCACTGCATCAATCTTATTCATCCTGGTTATACATAGAGAAACCAGAAGAGTGAGGGTAATTACTGGGTCTGTCATACTCATTACAGTGGAAGCCAAGTAACTAGAAGAGTTAGAAACATCACTGGGTCAATCCAACCCATCCTAGCGGGACGCAAAGTAACCAGAAGAGTGAGAATCAGCACTGGGTCCATCATACTCATCCGAGTGATATGCAAAGTAACCAGCAGAGTGAGAATCATCAATGGGTCAATCACACTCATCCCAGTGAGACGCAAAGTAACCAGAAGAGTGAGAAACGTCACTGGGCCGATCCTATCCGTCCCTGTGAGATGCAGGTTAACCAGAAGAGTGAAGGTCATTGCTGGGTCCATCATACTTGTTCCAGTGAGAAGCCAAGTAACAAGAAGAGTGAGAATCATCACTGGATCAATCCTACCGATCCCAGTGAGAAACAAAGTACCCAGAAGAGAAAGAAACATCTCTGGGTCTATCCTATCCATCCGAGTGAGATGCAAAGTAACCAGGAGAGTGAGGGTCATTACTGGTCCAGCATACTACTTCCATCGAGAAGCCAAGTAACCAAATGAGTGAGAATCATCACTCGGTCAATCCTACCAATCCCAGCAAGACACAAAGTAACCAGAAGAGTGAGGGTCATTACTGAGTCTATCATACTCATTCTAGGAAGAAGCCAAGTAATCAGAAAAGTGAGAATCAGCACTGGGTCCAACATACTCATCGGAGTGATACGCAAAGTAACCAGAAGAGTGAGAATCATCACTGGTTCAATCATACTCGTACCAGTGAGAAACAAAGAAGTAACCAGAAATGTGAGGGTCATTACTGGGTCTGCAATACTCATTCCAGTGAGGTGCCAAGTAACCAGAAGAGTGAGGGTCATTACTGGGTCCATCAAACTCATTCCAGAAAGACCCCAAGTAACCAGAAGAGTGAGAATCAGCACCTGGTCAATCATAATTGTCCCAGTGAGATGCAAAGTAACCAGAAGAGTGGGAATCATCACTGGGTCAATCATGCTCATCCCAGTGAGATGCTAAGTAACCAGAAGAGTGAGGGTCATTACTGGGTCCATCATACTCATTCCAGTGATAAGTAATCAGAAGAGTGAGAATCAGCACTGGATCCATCATATGCATCAGAGTGATACACAAAGTAACCAGCTAAGATATTTCCCACTTCCAGATGAACTGTGTTGCTTAGCCATTTCTCACATCCAAATGAACTGCGTTGCTTAGCCGTTTCTGACATCTAGGTGAACTGTGTTGCTGAGCCATTTCTCACATCCAGATTAACTGTGTTGCTTAGCCATTTCTAACTTCCAGATGAACTGTGTTGCTTAGCCATTTCTCACATCTAGATTAACTGTGTTGCTTAAACATTTCTCACATCCAAATGAAATGTGTTGCTTAGCTGTTTCTGACATCTAGTAGAACTGTGTTGCAGAGCCATTTCTCACATCCAGGTAAACGGTGTTACTTAGCCTTTCTTCACACCTAGGTGAATTGTGTTGCTTAGCCATTTCTCACATCCAAATGAACAGTGCTGCTTATCCTTTTCTGACACCTCGGTCAACTGTGTTTCTGAGCCATTTCTCACATCCAGGTGAACTGTGTTGCATAGCCATTTCTCACACCCAGGTGAACTGTGTTACTTATCCTCCATTCACACCTAGGTGAAAGGTGTTCCTTAGCCATTTCTCACATCTGGGTGAACTTTGTTGCTAAGCCGTTTCTCACATCCAGGTAAACTGAGCTACTTAGCCTTCGCTCACATGTAGGTGAACAGTGTTGCTTAGCCATTTCTCACATCCAGATGAACTGTGTTTCTTAGCCATTTCTCACATCCAGATGAACTGTGTTGCTTACCGTTTCTGACAACTAGGTGAACTGTGTTACTTAGCCATTCCGCACATCTAGGTGAATTATGCTACTTGGCCTTCTTTCACATATAGGTCAACTGTGTTGCTTAGCCATTTCTCACATCTGGATGAACTGTTGCTTAGCCATTTCCCACAACCAGGTGAACTGTGTCACATAGCCTTCTTTCACACCTAGTCCTTTCTCACACTGCCAATAATCTTAAATCTAGGTGTTTTAGTACAGCCTGCTATTCTGTGAAACCTAGGCCTTTCTCACACTTCTAGGAATCTTAAATCTAGATGTTTTTTTTTTACTGTCTTTATGCCGCTGTCTAGGAATCTCAAATCTATGTGTTTTTACTGCCTGCCATTCTGTGAAACCTAGGCCTTTCTTCCACTGCTAGGAATCTCAAATCTATGTGTTTTTTATTGCTGCCTTTCTCGCACTGTCGAGGAATCTCAAATCTATGTGTTTTTACTGCCTGCCATTCTGTGAAACCTAGGCCTTTCTGCCACTGTCTAGGAATCTCAAATCCAGGTGTTGTTTATAACTACCTGATATTCCGTGAAGCCTAGGCATTTACTTCCACTGTCTAGGATCTCAAAATAATAATAAATAGCTGCATACCACTCTATGAAACCTGGGCATTCCTCTCATCTAAATATCTCATATCTAGGTGTATTCTAGCACTGCCTGCCATCATTGAATACTAGCCCCCTCCTGGTACCCAAAACACCAAGCAAACACCAAAAGCTAGTGACTACAACCAAATAACCACTCAAGTAGACCAAGAACCAGTAGTCCTCCCATACCAAACAGTGCTACCAACCTTCCAACGCATAGTACTCCCCCCCTAAACAGTCCACCAATAAGATAAAGGAACACTCAAATCAAACCCATCCCACTAAATGGACAGACACTCCCAGAGGGAACACATTACAACATAAGAGGATAGAGAATATACCTCATTATTAACAAAACGCAAGGCGCGACAGGTGGACTCATGGCCCAGTCAAATCAATATCCAAATTAACACTACTAACAAGGACAAAAAATGCCCTGACAAAGAACTGGATGCTGCCAAAGAGGATCGGAAAAAAGACCAGCCTCAACAGTTTCACACCTTCACCCACCTCCAGTAGAAGCTGTCACAAATACAGAATACACCCCAGCAAACAATACAACCAACAGAATAAACATCACAAGAGAAAAATGCCTATATCTTACACCGTACCTCGGTACAACTGCAGAACTTCGAGACTTTAACACCACTGTCATTACATTACAAGCTAAGAACCTTCTGGAAACCTGGAAAAAAAGAAGAAAGGACCCAAGAAGAGAAAGATATGATAACAACACCCTTACTCCATATATCACAAGAACACAAGAACACAAGGACACTGCTGACAGCCATATCTAAACACAAAACAGTGACCCAACTATCGATCTAACAGACCAATCTAACAACAAAGCAGCCTCTATGGAACCCCAACCGATCAGCGACAACAACACAGAAGCAATCGAACTTAACATCCACAAATAAAACACAAATCTGTAAACAAACTTATCCATACCAAAAAGAACCACTGCAATCTAATCAATGCTAGGTCAAAGCCCAAACATGCCACTGAAATCTACTATCTCCTGTGCGATGGAGGTATCAACATCCCATTCATACTGAAACATGGCTAGACGACAATTACAAAATCACACTCCATAACTGCCTCCCTGACAACTTCAAGTGTGCACAAGCAAAGAGGAAAAACAGAAGAGGAGGAAAACTGGCAAGAGCTTACAATGAACACCTAAAAATTAAAATAGAAGACCCATTTAGTGTAGAAAATGGTGAATTGCTAATCCTCTGCCTATCAACAAACCCCGAAATAAACCTCAAATTAATTCTGGTGTACAGACCATAGACTTACGATGCAACCTTCATGGACGCCTTCACAGAAGCAATCATCAACCGAGGCATTGAAGAAGAACATCTGATAATCCAACCACAATCACACAAAAATCACTAGCCAAACAACTGAAGACAATGAAACTACATCAACTAGTCAAATAAGCAACTCACATGGCGGGATAGACACTAGACGCAATCTTTGCCAACAAAAACCTCATTACCACGGCACCTCCAGTTCAGATCTTCATCATACCCTTCGTGATGACGCTGGCTACACCAACAACCAAACAATCTGCCAACTATCATGAAAAGAAACTGGAGGACCATCAAAAATAGCAATTTAGCTGAACTGCTAGAAATCAACAAACTGTAGGCAACAACTATGGATGAAGCCAACCTTGACAGAAAAACAGAACTACTTCACAAGTGGATCACCACAACAATAGACAAGATCTCCGAGGAAAAACCTTTCACCGCATCCCGTAAAATAGCAACAGCAGAATGGTTTACCCTACTTCTCAACGTCATGAAAACACAGGAAACTGGGACTAGAATGGAGGAATAAAAACAAGCGGTCCAACAAATGTCTATTCTAACAACAAATCTACTCATACAAAAAGGAAATCCAAAAGCCCAACAGAAATACTTTGACAAAAGAATCACCAAAGCACCCGATACCCAAAAAGAGCTGTTTAAAATAATAAATGAAATGAGAAACCCCCCACACCCCTAGCTGCAACAACACACAGATACCCTTGCTGAAACTATGCAACGACTTCAAAAACAAAATCAGCACCATCCAACAGATCATACAAACGAGACCAAGCAACCTCAACATGCAACCCACCCATCTGAGGACTGTCAAAACAAACTCTGAAGCTTCCTCCAAATATCAGCAGACACATTTGTCAAGCTGGTAAACAATAGCAAGATAGCAAGCTCCCCTATGGTCCCCTGCTCCCCAGACATTCACAAATAAATCCTCACACAAAGAACTCCCATGGAATACTACAGAAACCTTCTCAGCCAATCAATTTCAACAGGGAAAGTACCACAATCTTTCAAATCAGCATACATCAAGCTGCTCCTCAAGGACACGTCAGGCAACGTGGAGGACCTCTCCAACTACAAACCCATCTCCAACATCCCATACCCAGCAAAACTACGCAAAACATACATCTATAAAGTAACACAAGAATTCATAGAGCAGCACCTACTGCTGAATCAGGCACAAGTAGGCTTCAGACCAATGAGAGGAATGGAAACAGCACTGCTTTCAATCTGGGATGATCTAAAGGCAAATGCGGACCCAGACAAAGAACAGCTCTGATACTCTTGGATTTCTCCGCAGCATTGTACACAGTCAACCATGACATCCTCACTGGGAGATTGGAAGAAATAGGAATCTCTGACCTAGCGCTACTATGGATTAAATCCTTCTTAACAAACAGAACAGAAACCATTTGGATTGAACCTTTCAAATCAACCTCAAGAAAATCACTTGTGTGGAGGGGCCTTATATGTCGTATGTCTTTTGTTGTAAACCGGAACTAGTGGATTAGCAACCCACTTGTTAGGTTGTGGCAGCCGAATCCTTGTGTTTATGTGTTTGCAGTTCAGTGTCCGTTATGGGGCTTGACCTGTCTGTTCGTTGGTGGTGCAGTGTCTGCTATCGGAGCCCAACCTGGCCATGGGCTGTTGAGGGTGTTAGACACCTGGGCATGTTGGAGAGGGGTCTAGGACACGTGCCTGTTGTTTTGTGGGTTTGGACACCCAGCTGTTTACAGGGAGGGTTACCGGTTTCCTTCTGATAGGCCCGTTTGGACACCCGGTACCCTTCCGCGGGGGCAGTCTACGGTATCTTTGATGTTTATGTATTCCTGTTGTCTTGTTTTTGGGAGGTGTGGGTGTTGGTTATATTTGGAGGCTATTGTTGCAGGAGACATGTCTGTGTTTTTAGTGCACTGTGTCTAATTGGTGCTGTGATAAGGAGAGGGTTTTCGGGTTCATGATTTGTAGTCTGCTGTGAGAGATGGTGTTGGGAATGGTTCCCTTGTTAGTGTGTCTGGCTGCAGGGCCCGCTTGTGTGGACTTGGTTTGTTTTGGGTTGGTTGCCTGTTGTTGTCTGCATGTGTTGAGGGTGTTGGTTGGTGTGAGCACTGCGCCTTGTTCCTCGGATTTAATGGAGTGTAAGGGCATGGGATCTTTTTGCTTTGTGTTTGGTGGGATTTGAAGTGTGCGTTCTTGTATTGACTTTAGGTCACTGTTTTGGATGGTCCGCCTGTTAACTGATCCACACCCCCTTGCCCTCCTTCTCCTGTGGTTTGTGAAGGAGGCTTTCCCTTTGCATGAATGCCCGTGAGTCTGTGTGCCTGCTGAAATGCTTTCCTTTGGAATGTTGTGTTGTGAATGCCCCTGAAGATTCTGTGTATGTCAGTTAGAGTGAGCCTGGCCTAGAGTAAGGGGACTGGTGGATGTTTCTGGTATTTATTTGTATTTATTTTATTTGTATTGCGCGCCTTGCCTCGGGGGATCTGGGCACGTGTTTTGCGGACAGTTACAAGTTGCAGCGATATATACATTATACATTTTACAAGTTACATTATAGAGTTTTAGAATATACCTTTCACACATATTTACAAGATGTTACGAGTTTTGAGAGGAGTAACAGCTGTATAAGTTAAAGTGAGGAAGTGGCTTGGATATCCCTTTCATGTAGCCACTGTTTGGTTTTGTGTTTGAAGGAGTGGAGGTGTGGTACATTTCTGAGCATATTGGGTAAGGAGTTCCAGAGTTTAGCACCAAAGACTGGGAAGTTCGAGTCTCCTGCAGTCTGTAGCTTGAAGCTAGGATTAGCCAGTGTGTAAGCCTGAGCAGATCTCAGGGGTCTGGATGCTCTATGTTGTCTAAAGCGCGTGGATAAGTAAGCAGGGGCTGCATTGTTCTGGGCCTTGTGAGTAAGAACGAGAGCGTTGAGGGATATGCGATGGGAAGCCATTGCAGGTTGCATCTAGTGTTGGAGATGTGAGATCGCCTGGGTACGTTGAGAGCTGCCCTTATGGCATTGTTCTGTGCGACCTGGAGTTTATCGAGGTTTCTTTGACTTGTCCCTAGGTAGAGGGCGTTGGACATGATGAGGGTTCTGGCGAGGATCAGGCAGTTGCCCGTTTGTCAGAAAGGGACGGCATGCTGTGATCAGTTTGCATGTATAAGATGACGCTGAGGCTACTGAGTTGGTTTGTCTATTGAGGGATAAGGTAGAGTCTAGGTAGATTCCAAGTGTTTTAGTGACGTTAGAGACTTTGACATTGTTCCCATCGATGATAAAGGATTTGTATTTGGGGTCAAGTTTGGTGAGTTTGGAGTGGGAGCCTAGAATGAGTAACTCTGTTTTTTCGTCATTGAGGCAAAGCCCATGATGTGCCATCCAGGCCTGGGGGACAGTGTAGACTGCGTTGAGTGCTTTGGCATCGGTTACATAGTCGCCAGTGATAGGGATGAGTATCTGGGTGTTGTCCACACAGTTAGTGTAAGAGACACCCAGATAGTCAAGTGTATAAAAAAGCGGTTTAGTAAACATGTTGTAGAGTGTGGGAGATGCACAAGAGCCTTGTGGGACTCCACACAGGCACGTGTGCTGGGTCAGCTATGGCTAAGGAAGAGAAGACCCTCATGGTTCTGTTTGCCAAGAATTAGCTAATCCAGGATGTGGCTGCGTCGGAGAAGTGAGCAGCAGTCTTAAGGTGGTGGCAGAGGATTTGATGATCGACCAAATCAAAGGCTGCTGAGAGATCAAGGTGAAGCAGGAGCGCCTGTTTGCCCTTGTCTTCCAGGTCCTAGATTTGGGTTTTCAAATCGATCAAGGCTGTCTCAGTGCCGTGTCTGGGGCGGAAACCGGACTGTCTAAGCCCAAGTAGATTGTTGGTCTCAAAGTAGTCCTGTATCTGGAGATAGGCCGCTGGGTCCAGGATTTTGAGGAGGTAAGGCACAGTGGTGATGGGCCTGTAATTAGATGGGTTACTGGGATCAAGATTGGGCTTTTTGATTAACGGGATTACCCAGACATCCTTAAGATTGTTAGGTACAGTGCCCGATTTGAAGGAGGCATTAATGAGTGAGGTGATGAATGGGGCGAGATCATATGCAGCTTCCTGTAAGACCGGTGCAGGACAAGCGTCACCTTGGCAATTGGAAGGCTTGAGCTTCAAGACGATATTTTCAACATCCTTAATGAAGCTAAAGGGTTTGAAGGCACATTTAGGTGAGGTATATTTGTAAGACAGGGGGTTACCAGTTGAGTCAGAAAAGTAGCTTTTTTGGTATTGATTTTGGCTTGGAGCAGGGCAATTTTGTCTAACAGTGCTTTTTAAATGTTGGAGCTCCACTCAGTGTCGGGGGTACATGTATCAAGTGGGGCAACTGGAGACTCAAGTTCCTTGAGGATCTTGAATAGTTCCTTGGTGTTAGATTGGGCTTGTAAACTAGGATGGCTTCTTTGTAGGTGAGGGAAGCTGAGGTGAGGTTATTTTTGTTGACTAGAGAGGGTGAGCTTTTCCAGTGAGCCTCGGCTTTTCTCTTTTCTTTACGCAGTTACGCAGGTTGCGTAGGTGAGGGGTGAACCAGGAATTAAGCTGGAGGCGAGGTTTTTGTTTGCACAGTTTGAGGGGGCAATGGCATTGAGAGCATTTAAAATAGCACGGTTGTGTCTACTAGAACAGTGGGGTCCGAGCAAGTGGAGGACGCCGTGTTCAGTAGAGGGAGCATAACAGGGAGTAGCTTCTCAGCTGTAATATCCTTCCTGTTGCGAGTGAGAGTGGGAGGGGCAAGATTGGGTTTATCTGTGGGTGGACTGTAGTTGATGGAGAATAGTATTTTGTGGTGATCAGACCAAGCGCATGGGGACACAAAGTTTACGTTAAGCGCACAGTTCATGTCTGAGACCCAGTCAAGGATGCAACCCTTGATATGGGTAGGTTCTTTAATATGTTGGGTAATGCCGAAGTCGGCCATCACACTTGCTAAGTCAGTGGCTTTGACATCATTCGTGTCTAGATAGCCTAAATTGAGGTTGCCAAGTAGAATGATTTAGAAGTTGGGCTTGGTACTAGTAGCTAGAATGGATGAGATGTCCTCCACGAATGAGGATGTGGGGCCAGGGGGCATGTAGATGAGGTGCACTGTGGCAGTGTGATTCGGTGAGATCAGCAGTTTGATCGACAGTAGTTCCACAGATGGCAGCCGCAGGCTGTTGACAGCTCTGAGATTGAGCAAACTCTTAAATATAAATGCTAATCCTCCTCCCTTAGTTTGATTAGTGTCCCTGTAGCATCTGATAATGGTGTAGCTGCCGGAGGTGGCCAAAGTCAAGGCAGGGCCCGAGGCCGCATGCAGCCAAGTTTCCGTGATTGCAAGAAAGTCAAGGTTTTCTGTGACGATGAAATCCGCAATATCAAGGGCATGCACGGGGATGGAGTGAGCGTTGATGAGCGCACCTTTGAGTTTAGAGGCAGTGCTGGAGTTGTGAGCAGGAAGGGCTGAGTCAATTTTAGGTGCCACAAAAGATGGGGCTTTGCTAACACTGGAGTTAGGGCTTTTGTCAATGAAGAAGTTGTTCATGTGGTAGGACCAGTGATGACATCTAGAGGTTAGTCTTTGGTTTCTAACTGATGTGGCACATGGTTGACTGGATGGAGTAGGTGAGGTTGATGTGGTGCGGTAGGGCGGAGGTGTACTCTTGGCAGTGGTATGTACCTGAGATAGAAAGGAATGAGAACTCAGGGCAGGATTCAGGATGCCTAACTCGGGCACAGTGTGTAGTCTGCCTGGCATAGCTGTGTTGTTGAGTGTTGTAGATTGGAAGTGTGGTAGGAGGCGTAGTCGGAGTGGGGCATGGTTGATTAGGTGTGGGTTTGGTGGCGAAATGTAAAAAGCCAGAGGGACGGTGCATTTAGGTAAGGGTTGGGACCTGTCATGGGGAGAGCGGGAGGAAGTACATGCAGTATGGTTGTACAGCCGGTTGTGGGAGAGGGCAGGATGTGATTCTGGGTGGTGTTGGGTGGGAGCGGTGACCGGATTAGGGCCTGATGAATGTGCAGTATGTGCATGGCAAGATATAGAGTGAACAGGTATGCGTGCTTTGCTGTACTGGCATATGAGGATAGGAGGAGTAGGTAAGTACCGTGGGTACAATGCATTTTTAGAGGCAATGCCAGTGTTAGAGAGATGCAGAGGTAGACATGGAGCAGTTGGCCTAGACAATGTGATAGTATGGTAGCCAACGAGATAGGCTGGTTAGCAGGGTACAAATTGAAGCATAGAGTGGCAACCAGAACAGGCACAAGTATGGGCTATGCAGGGTACACTTCAAATAACTGGCATGGCGCTAGAGCAACAGGCATAGAATGGCAACCAATAGAGGCAAAATGAGTTGGCTAAGCATGGTACACTTCAAATAACTGGCACAGCGCTAGAGCAACAGGCATAGAATGACAACCAATAGAGGCATAATGAGTGGGCTAAGCATGGTACACTTCAAATAACTGGCACGGCGCTAGAGCAACAGGCATAGAATGACAACTAATAGAGGCATAATGAGTGGGCTAAGCATGGTACACTTCAAATAACTGGCACGGCGCTAGAGCAACAGGCATAGAATGGCAACCAATAGAGGCATAATGAGTGGGCTGAGAAGGGTGCACTTCAAATAGTAGAGGCACAAAGAATGGGCTATGCAAGGTGCATTAAAATACTCTGGCAGGGAACATAAACACAAGCAGACAAAGGAATCAGCCTATAAAACGCGATGTAGGAGGGCTTTAGATGAGTATAGGATGAGCTGTTAGGCAGAACATGCAATCAGTAAGGCTTGCACCAAGTAGCAGCAGCGGAGGCAAATACTGTAAATGTAGCTGTCCGCATGGAGAGTTCGACCGTGCGTGTGACTAGAGTTACAAGGTAACCGGTCACATTCCAAACTCTAGAACGACAAGGCACCAGCGTTGTCAGTCAGTTGGACCATTGGGTGATTTGCTGGTGCACTCCAGTAGACAAAAGTAATTTTCTTCCGATACAACAAGGAAGAGCGAGAGAACACACTGCCCTCCCCAGTGAATTAGATGGAAAGTTGAATCCGGAATCCCTGGCACGTTACCAGAAGATCAGAAATACGAAACAGTTTCCATCAAGCTTTTGTAGCCTTTTCTCCTTACTCTTTGCTGAACACGACCAAACACCAATAATGTATTCAGGTCATCTGCTCAGATTGCAAAGTGTGCAGTTAGTCACCCAAAAGAAAATGTTGACGGGAGAATTTTGCGGACTTTCCTACTTGTGTGTTCTTACTAAGACTCTTACCTCCTGTATGTGATACTTGAACATAAGTCAAGAGCATAACCCTACCTGAGGCTCCTGGCTCACCATTTCCCAGAAGGCCACTTTTTAACATCCTTTGTTGCTTTTTTATCTTACACGCCATGGATGACTTGAATGCTCATCCAGATTACACGGAGCATTCTTCATTGCTCCGCACCTTCTGCTCATCCCAGTATTTGTCTGGTACACTCCCTTAGGCTAGTCCCCACTCTTCTTCATCTAAGTATTTCTTTAAGTCACTTACTTATAACGGTGCATGAGAATACTGCGCAAAGTATTATGGTCTAGCAGGTATTGAGGTGGGATTTTATACCACGTACTATCAAGATGTCCTCTCTTGTCCCCAGAGGGGAGGTTTCTTCCCATGAGATACTCCCACTGAATACCACCCCCATGGGGTCTATTGGGGAGCAGCCTCGTCACCCTGGCATCATGGAAGGGGCTTCCCTCTCGGGAGAAGTGACGACATCTCAGGATTCATCACGGCGTGCACAGTACAAAAACAAATGGCTCTGATTCTGTCTTTAGTGCCTAAACAAAGGAATTGACCCTTGTAAAGCATCTATGCAGAGAGTCCTTTCTTTCATCTACGCCCTCCCCTCCACGGGCATTCATATATACTCTTGCCGTACATACATGTCAGAGCATACCTGAACATTGATTCTTTTTCATTCACGCTGACAAACCCAGTCATAAAATGATATCTCGAATGCCTGCTTGTCTTTTTCCTCCTTTCAAGCCTCCTCAGGAGAAATGAGACCTCAATGTGGTGCTCAATGTGATTTGTCATAAACGTTTTGAACCCATGGCAACTCTGAATCTCAACTTCCTCACCTGTTTGACTTCCTGATTGCTATAACTTCAACAAACAGAATTGCAAACGGCATGCTCTGTGCATTGCATAACCCTTTATTCCCTTCTATTAGGATAAGGTGGTGCTGCGCACCCATTTGTCTTTCCTCCCCAAGATCATTTTGGAGTTTCATATTAACCAAACTATTACATTGCCAGTGTTCTTTCGGGACCCTCCTTAAGATGCAGAACGGGCCCTACACAACCTAGACGTGAGGAGAGTTCTTAAGTTCTAGCTCAATAGGACAAAGGACTTTGTCTTCTCATCCTTTTGTAGCACTTGGGAATGCCAGAAAAGGCTCACAGGGCTTTAAGGCTACAATCCATGCTGTATAGTTTCCTGTATCATGGAAGCCCACACAGTACAAGGCCTTTAGGCTCCCAAAGGCATCCACACACATCTTGTGTGGAGTAATGCGGCCTGGGTGGCTTTCCAGAAGTTAGTTGTCTGAGGCACCATTGCCAGGAAGTCCATTTGGGCCTCTTCCTGAGTGTTTTGCAAACATTTTTGTCTCAACCTCAGCTCTATGACTGATGCTCAGTTTGGTCAAGTGGTCCTCAGAAGCCTCTTTAACTAGAGGAGTTTAATCCATCCACCCATTTGCTATACATCAGTGCTTGGGAATCTACCAAAAGTATGGAGGGAAGAGGACGGAATGTAGGAGTACAAATAAAATTACTAATTCTAGTGACTAATGTACTCTTAGTCCATAGTCACCTTTCCCCCATATGCCTGCTAGCCATCCCCTTTAAAAATGTGCCATTTAATTGCTAATAGGACAATGAGCTGGGGGGATCTCAGGAAAGCAGAGCTAAAGCCATACATGTGCTGGCCCCATGTAAAAATAAAAAAGGACACTGTTTTGGGATGTTACCAAAAAATACTCTGGTCCGGTCCCGCCCCGAAGGATGGAATATCCCACAAATATGGAGGAAAGGGTTCTATGCACTAGGAATATGTTACTCACTATGGTGAGTGACTTTTTCTTTTTAGAGGAGTGTTTAAAGTAAAAGGCCAGGTACTGCATTGGCCTAGCAACCAAAATTACTCCAAGATGTCATGCTTGTAGAGAGAGGCTAAAGCACGGATGTTCAGTTAAATTCAACAACCTTAATGAGAGATCTCCAAAAAGAGAGCAAGAAGCAAACGACTGGTCAATCCCTGTCTTGAACCTTTGAAATGGTGGAGTGTTGAGTTAGGCATCCCATGCAATTCCAATAAGCGCACCCATTCTCCAATTAAGTGTGGGGTTCATAGTAATGTAAATAAATACCTTTGCCAATTTCCCAAGCCCAATATTCCTGGGAACAGCTCTATGTTCATCAAGTCTAAGAGATAAAAATGCTTTGTTTCTTTCTTAAATACTTTCTTTTCTTTCCTGTCTTATTATACATATCCACTCTATAATGATAACAACTTGGTATACCTGCTCTGATCTACTGAGCTCATCCTGCTCTGCAGGTGAAAGGTTCTGTGCTACTGAGATACCCACTTCAGCACATCCTCTGTTGGAGGGTAGGGGGAGGGTCTTTTTTAGCACTGTGGCTCTTCGCCGGACCATCCAGCTTTGGAGGTGTGATGATCTGTACCTATGTGCTAATTCTAGAGGTCTATTTTGTTTGTCAAGATCTTTGCCACTATTTTAAAAATTAAGCTTTTGTATAGCACGTCCTGTTGCTGAGCGTCTAGGCCCTGTAAAAAACAGTGTTATTAGCCATTGTAATGGTACTTGTTTATAGACCTCTGACTGGAGAAGAGCTGAGATGGTTTTGCCAGGCTCCTGTGCCCTCTAGACCAAAACTAAAATATTGAGTTGAGTACTTAACTTGCCAAGATACCTGATATGCTTAGTCAACAGAAAACATAATTCCTGCATGTCACCATTTCTACTTCCCCTGAGTGAATCCTTAGATGCCCATCTTTTCCCATTCTCTAGAGCTAATGTCAAGACCCATTATCTCCTCATGCTGATCCACAAAGCCCATTATTTCTATGGTAGCAGGTTCTTTGTCCATGTGTGAATCCACCAACTGGCTCCTTCCTATAGTTGTCAGGTTATTTTTCCATGGGTGAATCCCCAGAGTCCCTATTTCATAAAAGGGAAACATTAGGTTTGTCCCGAGCAAATTCCCTGACTCCACCCTCCCTACAGGTGGCACATTCTCTATCCTCTATGAATCCATAGAGCCATCCATCCCTCAGATAATATGACAAACTTTGTTCTTGGATATTGGCGAATCCCCTTAACTCATGCTTTCGATAGGTAAGAGCTTATCTCAAAAACGAATCCTTCCTAAGGGAAAGGCAGTCTTCACTGAATAAGTCCTTCTTACAGGTCATAGGTCTTTAGTTCCTTCCTGCAGACTTCAGCCATATTGCCACTGTATACAGCTATTTTACTTTGCAACAGAGACTACAATGGTATACTAGTAGCCTACTAGTAATTTTGCAAAGGTGTACTGCTAAACTGGTTCCAGGTCACAATCCTAAATGTACATTTGGTAATATCGGTGCCTCCTGCACAAAATGGCCATGGTGGTTGCTTCCCTGGAAGGTGGTTCCATCAAAACATCCCAATGTTACCACTACATGCAAGGCAGCCTCAATTAGTGTTTTCTGTTTACCAGGGATCCAGGGACAATAACTCTCATAAACATTTGCACATGATTATCTAGCCAATTTACTTAACTTTTAAAAAATTGAACCTGGTATTTGAGATCTCCTCCCCAATTTCATGCATATTTTAAAGTTGGTATTGTAGTCTGAACTGTCAGAAAGCAGCACAATGCCAAGTCATTCAGTTGACTTTGCTTGAAGGTTCTGTGTTACCTGACTGCGGCCAAAATATTGCTGCAAAAAATACCAGATTTTATTTTACAGTTTTTTAGCATTTTATATGTGGTTGGAGACCCCCTCCAGTCCTCCCATACTCCCCATTAAATAAATGACCACCCTATCCCCATATACATAGTCCAAAATAATGTTTTTTTAAATATCTGTATTTTTGGCCCCAATATTTTGTGTTGCTATAGAATCACTGGATAATGTCAGAGAAGTACATTTTAAATTATGTATTAACATTGACACGTTGGCATTGGGATATGTACCTCTAGGCTCCAGGAGTTTTCCCCACATCTAAAAGCCGTATTCTTCTCACAGCACAATCAACAACAAATAGTGCTGAATGGATTAAAACAAGATAGGGGAACTGGTCACCCCCTGGATCTCTACTTGCAATATAGCCTCTGGGATATAGCATCCTGCTCTAACCCATCCTTGGTTACAGTGTCTGACTCACTTCTTCCAGCTCCTGGGGATATAGTGCCCTGCTAATTTCTAATACATATAGTGCTTAGCTCACTTTGAATGGATATAGTGCCCTTCTAATTTATATGTCTTAGTGTACCTCTTACTTCTCAATATAGACCCATTCTCAATTATAAGAGATCTAGTGCACAGCTCACTCTCAGATAGAGCAGTCTGCACGCAGGATTATAGCACCCTATTTTCTCTGTCAAAGTCTAATTTGCAGTAACCAGAAATAGTTCACATGTTCAAACATTATCTCTGGTTCTATGACTCAAGAGAACAAAATCTTGTTTAATTTGCAAATATGGATTATTATTGTGAAATGACATAATTTAAAAATGATCATCAATGTTTGCTAATTAAAAGATGTGGTCATCATTCTAAACAATGTTTTTGTTCTCCTGAATCATATAACCCGATGCCTCATTACAAGGTCGGCGGTAACCCGTCGGTGCTACCGGTGGGTTGCTGCCAATCTCGCAAAACACTCTTCCACCACCTAATATTTCGGTGCCACCAGGAAATTACAAGTTCTGGTTGCCCGGGACATCAGACGGCGGAAACTGTAATTCCCCAATCCCGTGCAGTCCCATACGACTCCACAGAAATGGGGGCCTGGAAGCACCGGCACCATTGCTAACGGGGCCAGTGCTTCCATGAAAACCATGCCTGCAGGGGCCAGTGCTCCTGGCCGGTCATACCGGCCAGGAGCTACGGCCCCTGCAGGCATTCTCGTAGTCTGGTGGATCGGTAAGGGTGCCGGTACATTGCTACCGGCACCCTTATTTCCAGACCGCCAGACTTGGAATGAGGCCCAATGTTGGAACATTTGCAATTCTATATAAAAGCATGTAGAATCAAACTCTTTACAATACATATTATTATATAATAGGCACAGTAACTTTCCAAGAAAAGTCAAATTTACATGGGATGTTTGCGAACAATCTGAAAAGTGTCTACATTTCTTGGTACCAGATAGACACCTCAATACTAAACAATACCAAAAAGAAACATGTTGTCGTGCCGGGAACAGAAATATCTTCTCAGACAGCAATTTATCAGAAATATTTCACAGTCACATCCATCCGGTTTGCCTCCTGCTCTCTCTTACATCTCATATCGTGGTTCCTGTCTCTGCACCTTTTTCCAGACAGAGTCGATATTTATGGGTCTTATCCATATCTTCTGGAACTCAGGTTCCATGATCCCATTAGTAAACAAATAAAAGCATCGATAAGCACGTATGCATCTCTCAATTAAATTCAACATCATTGAATTACATCAGCAAACATAAAAATACAATATTCACTACAAATCGAACAGGTTTGATTTAAAAACATTTAGGTCCACTTTACGCTCTCCCTTTTACCTGAAGAACAGAGCACGGGGAGTGTGTGTATTCATTCACAGGAAAACAAACTTCCATGAAACAAATGTATTTCAATCCAACACTGTGTGGTGTATAACACACATTAAGCATCTACATATACACATTTTAAGATTCTTGCATTTCCGGGATGTATTTGTAATTTTCGAGATCGAACATAATTCCTCTGTCTCAACAAAATATTAAAATGTCCACATTTATCAAGAGTAGTCAGGTTTCACATATGCACTGCATTAGCTGAATTAGAAAAACTACGATTGGAAACAGACAGCAATATGATTAGGCATTATTACCCATCACTGTATGCAATATAGTCAGTTATGTGCTTGAAAGCTTGACTTTTGGGTCTGAGCAAAGCAAGATCAGAAAGGAAGGGCTCAGGGCACATAGCATTTCTCCGAATTCCTGGGCAATTATTAGCACCTGATTAAAGGGCATAATGCTAATGATTCACCCTCTACGTAAAAAATAAATCGGGGAAAAAATGTCTGAACTGGGCCTCGACTCTCCCTCGGCTTGCAAGGGTTTGAGGCAGGAGGTTCCGGGAAACCATTAGTCCAGGAGAGAGAAGCCTGGAAAAGCAGAAGCAATATGGTGTGACGTGAAGGTAAGTGCTGGGATGGGAAGGTTGGGGCACAGGTAAGTGCTGGGATGGGAAGGTTGTGGTGGCAGGCATATACAGTGGCAACTAGATTCGTGAGAGCCTGCAGAAACATTGATCACACCAGTGATTATTGCTCAAAAGGTCTGTATTCTTCTCAGGAATCCCTCATCACATTCTGAGTGTTGTGATGAATCTAGCAACATTATCACTGATTCCCTGCAGGGAATTTCTCTTACGGGGCCAGGGAAGGGCAGAAGCTACCTGACTCTGACCCTGGTGGTGACTATCTGCTGGAGGACCACGTAGGGGAGATCACATTCCTGGAAGACAGAAGAATACTTAATCTGAATAATCCTTTGGTTGTAATGCTTAATGGCACCCATGTGCCTTTGAAACATTCTTGTATGTCTTATTGTGATATAGATAGATAATTCCTGGGTCTTCATGGCCAAGAACATTATTTACCTCCCCAACCCCTCTATAGTACTGAGAAAAGGAAGAGGTATGGAGTAATGAGGATGACCAGAAGCAGTAAGCCGATACTGCATTCTAGTCTTTGAAAAATGCTAACCAATGCCGGGACATTTAAAACTGATGCAGCGGAACAGAAGGAGAGAGAGAGACAGAGAGACAGAGAGACAGAGAATGCTGATGAATCCAATTTGTTCTAACACTGATTGGGAAACCGCAGGCGAGCAGACGCAGCATGAAGACTGACAAGAATAGCGTGCAGAGGAACCGAGCTGAGAGAAGTTCACTGCATTGTTGCCACGGACAGCTGGAACCACAAAAAGCAGAGGAAGCCAAAGCGGGAACCAATTGCCTAATGGGATGAACTCCCAATCAGTTGGCCAAGAGCAAAGAAGATAGTAAGATGCAAGAAATTCCAGTGAAGACCAGTAAGCCCTGGGAGATTGAATGGGAAACCGGGGTCTTCAGGACAAATGCTGCGTACCGTTGATAGCGCGAGAAATCTTAATTAAAGGTAGCAGAAGAGTCAATATGAATATGAAAATTTTTAAGAATGGATGGGCGACCCAGTACTTGGAAAGCGTTATTTCCTGGATGCAAGAAGAGAGTGTGAATGCAGAACAGAAAAGCCCTGGCAGGATAGTGAACCCGGCAGTGTGCGAGTCTGGGACTGCGATACTCTGGCAAGAGAGTAAACCAAGGGCAAGAAGAGAAGTGATTAAAGTCAGAGGTAAAAATCCCCATCCTTGAAATTCTGAAACAGTGACAATCAATGCAAAAGGGAAGAACCATACTCCTTTGAAAGATTATTGAGATCCAAAGAACGAAAAATTGAAATCCAAAGAGTTGTGTGATTGAAGGGAAAGCAAGGGGAAGAGCAACCCCCTTTCTTTTGAAGTTGTATAAGGGTCGAATGGTGAAACCTGAAGGAACAAAGTGAAAGAGGTAATTTCCTTAAAACTGTGGACGACTGTTAGTACCGAAAGTGTAGAAACTCGAGGGGAAGAGACGTCCCCCTTTGAAATGTTGAAAAATTACGGACTTTTTTTCAGAGATACCGAGAAGATGGTGAAAGACCAGAAGAAACATAGGGGATGGGAAGAGCCCTTTTCCTGGATGAACATTATTGGTTTTCTTTTCTGCACCTTATAATCTAATGTTTGGATCTTTGAAAGATAGATACAGATGCACAGGTTACAGAAATTCCAGATTTACACATGATATTGAGTTTGGCGATTAAGGTCCTGTTTAGGGTTTTTGACACAGGACGGAGGACGCTTTTTGGTTGGAAAATTCTGATGTTCCTTAGTTTTGTTGAGGCAGTGACACCCCGCTTAGATCTAGATATAGGTAGGATTTCCCCAGCCCCCTTTTTTCTTTTGTCAATAAATGTCTTTAGCCAATACAAAACATGCCGCTGTGTCCAAGTCTTACCCTTGATCCCTTACAGTGTCCATGTGATGTAGCGTGTTATAGATTGATGCTCCTGATTAGGTGTTAGGTGCTTGGTGTTTTGTTTTGTTTTGTTTTTTTAAAACAGGTTCATGCCTTTTGATTTTCTTCACTTAATATGTTGTCTGGCTTGGTGGACACTTATGGTAAGCATACGGGAGAATCAGAATACAAATGGTTTGGACCATGGCACATCCGTTTCCGTTTTGGGATTACTGAAACCTGATTTGCGCTCCCAGTCTGGTTTACTGTGCCCCATTTTCTACTCTGAGGAAACAGTATTACAGAAAATATTGTATAATAAAATATTAGCAACGACATACAACGTAAAACAAACATGGGATCTTTGTGATCCCTCTCGCCTGAATAATGTGAAATTGCTGTGGGTCTACATATTGCGAGTATGAATCGTGTCGTAGGATTAATCTCTTATTTGCCGTGGATAACACGTGTGTGTACTAGTCTATTCAGCAAAGTGCAAGCGTCCATTCTGTCTGTCAAGGTGGCAGCTATCTCTGCTGCAACAATACGGCGCATTATTGTGGAGCTGGCTGCCATAACAACCACGATCAAAGAGGAAGTGCTCTTGAAGACGATGACTGTTCAGCCTTTCACAGTGTTTACCAGAGCAATGAGCGAAGGAGTATGCAACTGCGAAGGGGGTTTCTTACAATTGGTCCAGTTTTCCCAGAATCGTAATACTGAAACAAACCTCGAACACATTACAGAATGTTGCTTTTGAACTCTGCCTAATAAAATGTTATATTATGTGCAGCGTTGTATTTCTAGGAGCCGAAGGTCATCAGTGATTTCAAATGACAGGAATGTAAAAGAGTCGGTACCATATTCAGCTGACAGTGAAATTACCTGCATCAAATCTATCGCTGATAAATAAGATGTCAGTTAAACACCATCATCGAACAATGGAAATTAATTCGTTGACATTTGGTTCTGCAGCTAAATGTTCAAAGGTTGTTATAATTAATATGCAAGACTACACATTGTCGATACATTGTAAATATGTTGGTATTATTGTCATAGACGTAAATATGTAAAAAGGTTGATGTGTTACATTTTGGTACATATAGGCATGGACGGCTCATCCATAATGGGTGACAGGATGGTGCCCTATCTCACATTATGGAGGAGCCAGAGGGTAGGTCAGAGAAACTGGGGCGCACTCACAGCTGCAGCAGGCAGCTGAGCAAGTACTCCTGGTTTGGATGTTGTGGGGAAACTTGGTTTCACTTTGTAATAAGCATGAGCTCCAGCCAGTACACAATGAAAGGTCCATGCTAAGCCGGTTGTATTACTTCAACCATCCTTTGACAGCCTGGCATGCAGTTTTTGTAAAAAAAAAAAAAAATGGTCTTTTAAAACTCACTTAATACCTGAGTTTGGTTTCTAAGCACGGATCCTGGATTCAAACCTCTGTTGCTCGGCGTGGTCTTGCTTCCAAGACCAGCGCATTTACTCTCTGCTATCCTCCATGGTACTACATGCACATTAAGCCCAAAAGGCCTGTGAGGGGCGGTAGAATCCTTGTGCTCGCAGCAACAACGACTCGTGAGGAGGTTTTGATCAACACTTCCACCTTCTCTCTTGCCAATATGCTGGGTGGGCCATTCTGGAGAGCAACATGGAGTCCTGATGGGATTGGCAGTGCACATTTAAAGAAAAGTCTATGGGGTTCATTACAAGTTTGGAGGTAGCAATGCCGCTAATGGCGGCATGGCTAGCCCCTTACCGGCTACCAGGTCCGGGTTCCTCGAATGAGGAATTACCGGGCCATTCCAACCTTGGCCAGAGGGCAGGAGGACCCAGGACGGGAAGTGTCTTCCGTGTGGCATCGGTTAGGCCATGCCATAGATGCAGAGTGGCAGCGGGCAGAAGAGGCACGGCTCACGATGGTCAGGGCGGAAAACTCCATGCGGAGGGCCCTGAGGCGGGCCAAGTGCCTCGAGGCAATTCGCAGGGAGTTGGAGGAGAACATGTCGTCCCTGCAAACCCTCGGGCCATGGAAGAGGACCGCCTCCTGGACATTGAGCAGGAGTTCGATGATGCCCTGGCCCGGGACATCCAAAAGTGAGCTGTCAGACTAGCCCGCTGCCCTTGTAAATAGTTAGATAGTGTTAGGTTTACTTTGGTTTTTTCTTTATTTTGGTTGCTCTTGGACAATGCACCACGTTTCTGTATATAGCTTTTCATTAGGTGGTATTTTTGATAGTTTCATTTCATCAGTTGGGCTCATGGACCCTGGATTGTTCATCTGTACATAGTTCACCATTGGATTGTTCTCTTTTTTTTATTTTCACCATGGAGCAATGATTTTCACTTTCTTTTTTCCCTTGGATTTGCTTTGTTGGACTGTGACTTTGGACACCATCTCTTTTGGATTTCTTTGGATTATGATTTTTTTTTTAATTCTTTTACAGACATGCAGCTTTTCTTTTATCATTTCCATTGTTGCGTGTTGGATTTTGATTGCATTCATGTTGTGTTTAATACATTTTTTTCTTCATACTTCGATGTGTGTTATTATCTCATTGGTTTCATGCATGTCACAATATGGGTTTTCACATTCACTTGCACCCATTGTGTGTGTGTGACGGACATGTGTTCATTTACATACTTGCCATTGGGCTTGTATCATGTAATTGCCTTTTCTATGTGGGTGGATGCAATACTTGGTTGGGTCTTTGGGCTGGGGAGGCTGGCCATAAGAGCCACGATTGAGGATCGGGGCAGGGGGGCATGAGTGGGACATAAGTGGGGGCCTGCTGGCAGGTGCCCTACACTGGTGGGGGTGCAGGGGGACATGAGTGGGACATGAGTGGGGGCCTGCTGGCAGGTTCCCTGCACTGCTGGGTGGTGGGGGTACAGGGGGACATGAGTGGGACATGAGTGGGGACCTGCTGGCAGGTGCCCTGCACTGCTGGGGGGTGGCGGTGCAGGGGGACATGTGTGGGACATGAGTGGGGGCCTACTGGCAGGTGCCCTGCACTGCTGGGGGGTGGGGATGCAAGGGGACATGAGTGGGGGCCTGCTGGCAGTTACCCTGCACTGCTGGGGGTTGGGGGTACAGGGGTACATGAGTGGGAGATGAGTGGGGGCCTGCTGGCAGGTGCCCTGCACTGCTGGATGGTGGGGGGCCAGGGGGACATGAGTGGGACATGAGTGGGGGCCTGCTGGCAGGTGCCCTGCACTGCTGGGGGTGGGGGTGCAGGGAGACATGAGTGGGACATCAGTGGGGCCCTGCTGGCAGGTGCCCTGCACTGCTGGTGGGTGGGGTTACAGGGGGACATGAGTGGGGGCCTGCTGGCATGTTCTCCTCCAACTCCCTGCAAATTGCCTCGAGGCATTCGGCCCGCCTCAGGGCCCTCCGCATGGACAGGAGCGTGGTCTTCTGTGTGTTTTCGCGTGGCCAGCTTGATATGGAGTGATTTGGCACGTTAAAAAATTGCACTGCACTTCAGCGTGTAATTTGAGGAAAGGTCCTTAGCGCGTAAGTGCGTCAGCACACTCACGCGATTCCATTGGACCAAAGGCCCTTAGCGCGTCAGCGCGTAAATTACATTACGTGCACGGGCGTTTCCCTCATAGCACGTGATGACAGAGCACATGTGGAAAAACTGCACGTCTGAGTGTCATCGCGTGTAATTGGAGGAAAGTGCCCGCATACACGCGTATCTGACGTGTACGTGTGGGCCGGTTTAAAAGCTACGTGTAGGACGCCATTTCCTTGTACGTGCTTTTCGTGGAGAGCGAGTGGGTGAAATCTGTACTTTTTGTTGGTTCACACGCGATTACTTCACAGCGTTTCTAGTTCGTACGCCCCGTTGCCTCTGACAGCTCTTTTCTGATTTTTTGTTGGGCCTGTTTCCTCAAACAGAGTTAACTTCTCCTTTTGTCCTGTCTCCTCACACAGCGTACAATTCTTCTTTTGGCGGGGGTGTTGACAATGCGTACACGCGCGTATTTTTCACGTTCTTTTTCCAGGCAGACGGTGAGTTCCGCACGTACTTAGCATCTGTGCTTGACCCCTGTGTCGCGTTCCCCTAAAGAGGTCATTGTAGGCTGCGTGTATTATGCGTACGCCTAGTTTTGTGTTTCTGGGTGCCACAGCATAGTGCAGGTTCATTTTTCACGCCCGTGCTCTACGAGGGGTTGCGTGCAAATTAATTTTTGATTTTGGGCTGCCTGTGCGAACGCGTGACCCGTCATCTTCACCCAGGGGTCACAGACAGCCTTGTTAGAGCACTAGGGTACGAATTCCATCTGGTATCCTACCCCTTTGACCCCCAATTTCCCAGGACAATAGTTTACTGCAACTCCCATATGCACAACAACATCAGTGCCATGGTTGGGAGGCGACCAAGCGGTAAGGGAGGCAAAGGTGGGTGACCTTCAAAAGGTGGAAGCGATAGGGGAAGTGGATGGGATTTGCAGGGTGGCCCTATACCCCCATGTGTGGAGGAACAATCAGGGACACCCATGCCCCCCCCATGGTTGAGGGAAACGTGGCTGAAACCATCCCAGCTCAGCCCCTGTTGGACCAGCCCATTGTGGCACCTGACCTGGCACAGGATAACTCCCTGGCTGACTTCCAGGTCAGCAAGTCTAGGCCATGTGTGGCGGTGCAAGTTTTTGTCACCAAGCCACGTGATCTGGGGCAGCTTTGTCATCTGCTGCCCCAAGTATGCAGGGTGGGGAGGCTGCAGGGGCAGCTGCAGCTCCATCCGCCCCAGCTCTGACTCTCCCAGCCAGGACAGTGTCAGAACAGGTCCATCAAACTGACATTCCCCTCGCCAACATTACCCTGAAACCAATGCCTGCATCAAGACCTATGGTCTTTGTGCATTCCCACACTCCTACTACCCAGTCCACCAGTGATTCTGCCCCTACTGCCCAGAGCGGCGTAAGCCACTCTGGCTCTGCTCCACCTTTAAAGAAGAGGAAGAAGGGTGCTCTGGCATGACAGGCTGAGACCCCAGACACGGCTACACACTCCGGTACCTCAAGGAAGCTTTGCTTTAATGATCCGGAACTTGATGCACTTGTGGCCTATGTGTCGCACATAGCCACGAAATGGTGGTGACTGCAGGGTCCAAGACCACAACTGGTCAACGTAAGGCACACTGGCAGATCATCGCCGACCGCATAAGTGCCCTTGGATTTGTGAGGCGCACAGCTGATGATTGCTACAAGCGGTGGAATGACCTGAAAGGCAGAGCAAAGAACAAGTTGGCCTCAAATCATGCCGCTACTCTGGTGACTGGCGGTGGGTCTCCACAAGAGGACAACGAACTCACTGAACATGAGTCTATTGCTGGGGCCTTCGTCACAGAGGAACAGATCCAAGGTGTGGGAGAACTACCTGATTATGATGCATTGTCCGGTGAGTGCCCATGCATGTGTGTGTAATGCATGTGTATGTTGTTTGGGTGACAGGTTCTGATTGAGCATCAGGTGAGGGTGTGTGTGTGCCTGAGTGGTATGCGTCACCCATGTGCTTCATCCAAAACATTCAGCGGCCTTGGATTTGGGTGTGACAGTATCCCTTCTAACCACAGTAGTAATTTAGCGCAACATTACGGCAGTTGCCCTGAGGTGGCATCTTGCAACAACATTGTTTGTATTTTTCAGTGTTCGTTCAGGCTGATTGTTTCAATTCTCCCACTTTTGCTACGCATTCCTCAGCCCTATTGTCACATTTGTGACATGCTTCTGTCATTGATGAACCCCACATTGGCCCACATGTGTTACCTTGTTAGGTGAATGATTTGACCATTCAGGCTGATTGAGTATTGGCCTGATCACATACATTTTTGGGGCCTGTTTCCATGTGGAACATGATAGTTGTTTCCTGTCATGTTGAAGTGCACAACCACTGATGTGTACATCGGCCTGCAATCACTGTATTTTTGTACACTGGATGTGTTGCAGTGTGTGGCACATGCCTATTTTGTTACACTATGTAGCATTTTTCATCTCATCATGTCCATCTCACATGGATGGCTGACAGTATTCATTCACTGACATATGGATGTACTTGTGGAATGTACCATGACTATGGTACATGCCATCTGTGTGATGGCATGTGTCATGTATGTGTATTGGACATGCCACTCACAGGCCAATGTGTGATGCCAGTGCTACCCAGCATGCAGCAAATGTGTTGCTCTTCCATCTTGGTGTCATCAGTGTCTGCCTTTTGCCTCCCTTTCCAACTCAGTGACAGTGCATGCATGGGAGGGCTATAGTCATGTGGGACATGTGTAAATCATGTAATGGTTCTGTAGCTTGTCAGGCCTATTTGTGTGGTATGGTGCTAATGCCTGTTTCCATTTTTTGTCTTTCATGTTTTTGCAGGGGATGACGCACTTGATGCTGTTGAGGTTGAGGAGATGGTGCAGACCCAGGAGGGATCTCAGGCACGACCGGGCATCAGTGGTGGACGTGGTGTGGTGGTGGGTGAGAACCCAATCTTGCTGCAGACCATTCTGTCCAGGGGTGCCTCTGGGTGCACCGCCCAGACCTCTATTCAGGTGCTGATTCGGATGATGAGACCTATGTGCCATCGCAGGTAAGTGTTTCTGGCAGGGATTCTGTTCTGTCCAACCCACCTGCACCAGGGGTAGAACCCTCTATGCGGATATCAGTGTTGGTAAGTCCGCCTTTGGCGGTTACCGATGCAGGGTCACACTCCACAACATCTGATCCTGTTCCTAGGCCAGCAGATCAGAGGGGGAATGCAGTCCTGCAGCCTCAGGCAGTGCCGGCACAGCAAGGCGCAGATCGCCTTGCCCGAAACAGGTGTGGTGCCCGCCGACGCGGTGGCCGTACGCCACCAGGCAATACCGCATGGGAACAATCCATGTACGGTATGGCAACCCAACAGGCAGCATCAGTTGAGATGATGGCTCAAGCAATGGAGAGGGTGGCCACTTCCATTGTCCCCCCTGAAAGGCAGATGGAGCAACTACAGCAGGCAACAGACTCCATTTGCCAATCACACAGGGAGGACATGTTGGCGTCCAACAGGGACAGACGGGCGGCACTGGAGACTGTACGCCAGTTGATATCAATAGAGTCCCAGGGCCACAGGGAAGCCCTGAGGGTAGAATTCCATCACCTCAGGGATACTCTTGTTGACCTTGAGGCTTCCACTAACTTGAGGACTGAACAGCAGCTGGAGCGGCTCACACGTTCGCTCTCAGCTGAGATGCAGGCAACTCGGGAGGAGATCCGGGCATCACGTCAGGTGGTGCATGGGGATCTCCGCAATATAATCCTCCAGAGCAAGACCTTCCACACCCGCATGCTTGCTGCCCTGGAGGACCATACCAGGGCTTTGCGTGGGCTGCCTCCCATAGCACCACCACCTCCTGTGGCAGCAGCAGAGGGTGATGAGAGCGACAGCAGCAGTTCTCCCAGAATGGCATAGCCGTGCAGGCCATGAGCCCATGGAGGTGTTTTTTTTTCCCAACATCCACACAGGTGGCTGTTGGTGCGCACCCTGTCCTCGGACCTACTGGGTGCCCCCCTCCCCCCGGCCCCCACATGGCCATTTTTGATTTTTGATTTTTTCTTTTACAGTGTGTTGCCTTGTGTGGCTCCCGTGGGCATCCACTGTATTCCGGCTGGGCACATGCAGGCTTGTCCTGAGTTTGGGATAGATGCTTGGGTTTGTGAGACACACACCCCTCCTGCTTCCCGTTTCCATGGGCTTGCAAAGGGTGTGCCCAAGTGACAGTGACTTAAACGGTGATGTTGGACTCCCATGAGCTGTGTGGGCAGTCTGTAGTCAATACTGTGTACATTCCTTGTGAATATTGTTGTATTGTAGACTGCATGGTGTATTGATATGTGCATGTGCATCCATGTCTTCCTCCTAATTTGTAGGTTCATTCCTCATGTCTTCACAAGGCCGACTACTTTGGAGATGGAGTTCATGTTGTAAGCAGTGCACTTACACATTTGCATGGCAGCAACACTGTACAGTTGGAAGTGGTCGATGTGCTGGCATAATCAGGTTGTAAGACTACCACTACTTTAACTTAGTACTGTCATGTTTATGCTATGTTTGAGGTTGCGTAGCTGCATTGTATTGTTTGTAAGTATTTGGTCATGTGAGTTGTTAGTTCTACATTACTGGGAGTATTATGTGTGTGGCCAGTTTCCATTAAGGACACTGTACTTTGTGACACTTGTGTCATGTTTTGGGCATTGCTTTGTTTGCTCTCACATAGCATGACATGCCATGGTGTGTTGGGTGGAGGTGCTGGGGAGGGGTTGGGTGACATGGCACTGTTGTCATGTTGTATTTTGCAAGGGAGTAATGAATTTAGCAGCATAGAAGTGTGTCTTTTGATGACACAGCATTGGTAGTGTTTGTGTAGGTAGGGATGCACACAATGTAACACTTCCAGGTGACCAATCTCAGGCTGGTATGGTTGTGACAGTTGACTGTCCCTTATGTCATCATCATTGATTGTCAGATGGTATGTGCCAGGGCTGTGTGCACTCCACAGGGGTGTGATTTTAGGTGAAGTAATTAGCCACCAGCTGCGTACGGGCTGCCTCACCCCGTGCCCTTTCCCCTCCCATGCACAGCGGGCGTGCATGTGGTTGGGAATGTGGGGGCACCACCATGTCCACGGGCAGGCCCCGGCATGTTGCAACGTTGTGCAGGACACATGCTGCCACTATGATCCTGCACACTACTGGGGGAGCGTATAACAGCTGCCCGCCAGAACGGTTAAGGGAGCGAAAGCGTGACTTGAGCACTCCGAATGTGCGCTCCACTATGCCCCGGGTTGCAATGTGGGCTGTGTTGTATCTTACCTAAGGTGGCGTGGTGGGGTTCCGAATTAGCGTCATCATGTGGGTGCTCAGAGGGTAGGTACTGTCCCCTGGGGAGGTGGTGATGGGTATCATTAGTGGGGTTGTGACATTACTCATTATCTGACATGCATGCATGTGCTGTGGCATTTATACTCACCGAGCAGCCATGTATCGCCATGCCGCCCAGCTTCTAGGTCCCAGTTTAGGGTTGACATTCTGTAAATAAAACTGTTGTGGGTGGACCTTGGATAGTTGGCATATACTGAGGTGATGATTCCCTTGACATCACATACTACCTGGACGTTGATGGAATGCCAGTGCTTGCGGTTTCTATAGATGTGCTCTGATGCCCTGGGGGGACGTAGAGCCACATGGGTGCAATCAATGGCACCTAGGACTTTGGGGAATTGTGCCACCCCATTGAAATCTTGGACGGCAGCCTGCCTTTCTGCAGGTGTTCTGGGCAGGTATATGTGCCTGCAGACGGATGGTCGTGCAGTCATGATGGCCAAGACCTGGTGTAGGCAGCGTGACTGCGTGGCTTGTGACACCCCCCCCACTATAGCACTTGTCCGCTGAAATGATCCAGTGGCCAAGAAGTGCAGTACATTGAGGACCTTCTCCAGGGGGCTCAGTGCTTGGGAGCACAGGGTGGGTGATGTGAGGTCATCCTCCCACTCACTGACCAGGTCGAGTATTATGTGAGGTGGAAACCTGTACCTCCCATACACCTGGTCATCAGGCATCCCAAAAAGGCTGGTTCTGGGTGTGAAAATTCTGGGCTTGACTATCCTCCTCCTCCTCCCCCGGTATCCCACGACCACTGCTGCTAGGAACGGTATATTCATACTGGCGTCTGAGCTTGTTTGTTGTTTGCGCGCACATTTATGCTGCGCAGGTCCACGTACGCCTGCGTCCTGCTGGCGTATGTGTTCCCGGATTAGCGCGTCTTTTTTGGCGCATGCGTTAGCCCCATTCGAATCCATGAATACGTGTTTTGAACATGCATGTGGGCGTTCCGCGCATTTGCCTCCTGTACTTCCCCCGTGACGCCCACATTTTCACACGTTGTTCCCCATTCTGCGTGTCACGCCCTCTGTTCCTCCTACTTTTTTTGAGTGCGCCGCGCTATGTGCGATTTTGCTGTGCACGTAGCGCAAGCTGTTTGGAGACGTACGCGCCACACAGAATTTTCGTGCACATCCTGGGATTTACACACGCACGGACTTCCATAAATCGCTGTGCGTGGGCTTCGCTGCGATTTCCGCACTGGCACTGCGATTCGCACGCTTTCGCATGCTTGCGCTGAAAATTTCAGCGCACATTAATTCCATGAATCGGCCCCTTAGTCTGTTCTTAAACGCCTCAACTCAGCCTTTCATCCTTCTGAGGTTGATAAATGAGTACCAACACAGTGAAATGGCGTGTATATTATTTCTATATAAAGCGCTTAAGCATAAGTGCTATATAATAACACATCCTCATCATTTGGTCATGGATGTCTGCTTGCATTCACAGTAATTTGGTAATATGGGCCTATATACACTGATCTTAAATATACATATGGTGATCCATTCTTGCATGAAATGTACATCACATTATAGTGATATCGTAACCATATTTTTCGTAGTGTACAATGCTGTGTGATGCCACTTGATGTTTTGTCAATGGGTGAAAGGTCGTGTTCCATCGCTTCCGCGATATCACTTTGGGGTGGGGTCAAATGACATCACTTCCTGTGATGTAATCAGGGGGTCAAAGGTCATGTGATGTCACTTTCACTACCCCTGGCATTTTGGTGAAATGACGTCCCTGAGGCCATGCCACATTCTGTTTTATTCTCAGGCACAGTGAGCCTCTGCAAGGCTGAGTTCAAAAGAATGAATTGAAGGGCAGACAGCAGGAGTGATGATGGATGTTGGGCTAATTGGGTGAGGAAGCATGACCAGGCCAAAGCCCAGCACCTGGGGTACCAACTTGCGTGCTGCTAGCAAGTGGAATATTCCAGAAGGGTACAAGCATGCCAACCAATTATAGAAGACCATATATTAAGGAGCCCTATAGTTTGAGAAGCCAATAGTATGTTGTGTATTAGTCTGACAGGGAAGATAACTTGCACTTGGGGTGGGCCTAACTGTCCACCTGATCTTAGAGACCCAATCACGTCCCTGTATCCCAAAGAAAGTATATGTAGATGTTCCCCATTGACCAACCACAACCCCTAGTAGGTTTTCTTATTTGCCACATAGTATGACGTCACTTATGACACATTTTTTGTATAAAAGAATGTTTTATGATATGTTTTGAGCGAGCTGTGTGGCGTCCCTTGATGTCCGTTGTACTCCCTGTTTTAAAGACTTGTTATTAGAACAGCTTTGACTTTTGACAACTTCCTGAGTCGGTCTGATTATTGATGTATGAGTAAGATCTGCATACTGATCCATCTTATATACTGTTACCTCGCCTTAAAGGACAAGTTCCCCGGGTTCACTTGGTAGCAGAGAGATGATGGTTACTGAAAGACCCATCAACCCAGTAGGCTTTTAGAGATTGCGGAACATCGGACGTCCTCTGCCATTTAGCTGGAGGATCGCAAAGCTTCCTGTGTAGAGAGGGCGATATAGAAAAATTGCAAGTATATATGATACAGGTAGGATGAGCCCCTCTTTCACAAAATCCCTCCGAGTTTCCACAGGCGCTGTGCGGACCGAAGGCAAAGGTGGCCGTTTGGAGGAGGAGACGATCCCGAGTGTCAGGAGCCGAAATGCGAATGGTGAGTGGATTGAAGAGAATGGAAAATTATGTGGGAAAAGGGGATTGTGGTAATAGTGAAGAGTAACGGGGTGGTTTGAGTAAATATATGACAAGGAGTGTCAAGATGAGGAGTTTCGAGATAAGCCCAGAGTTCTACCCTCAAGGAGCGTCTAGAAGGAGTTATTCCAAAACCCAAAGTCGGTACTTAGGGGGCACACAGACAAGGTCTGTAGGAGGAAATAACTCAACTACCAATGGAGTAGTCTAGGGGTAAGTAATGGCAGTGAAGAGCACCACTGAGTAAGTACATGTCGAAGTCGACTCGTTTTTAATTTTGTGTATTTTATGTATTGAAGAAAAGTGTCAAAGAGCGACAAGGATAGGTTGTGTTGAGTAGAGATTAAAAGTTATTATCTATCGGTTTAGTCATTGTCTGCACCGGCTGAACTAGGTGGATTGGAGTAAATTGTGAAGTAGAGGTTTTGAGCAGCGACTGTTGGTGCGCGCTCATATTTCATATTTTTATGAAACGTATTTTGTGTAAAACAACAATAAGTATTGACAGTCAATTAAGACTCATCACAATGGGGGATGTTAGTCCACTGATGCATCTCTTTAAGCAACTGCCAAAACATGCACCCAAGCTTAAACCATATATTGTGGAATTGGTTAAGGGTACCGTAGATAAAATGTTCATGCCATGGCCGCAAGGGGGTTCGCTGTCAGAAGTGGTTTTGCAACACATGACCACATACTTGCATGCTGTGTACACAGGGAAGAAATTGGAGAAAAGGTTAGCTAGCTTAGAGCTTTGGAAGATGTACCAGGAGGAACGAGAAGAACCGCCTCCTGAGGATTGAGTGCTTAATCAGTGTAGGGTGAAAGGTGATGAGCCTTCTGCTCTCTTTACCGCACTTGAAGTAAATGGTGATAGTACAAAAGATGATGGATTGTATCCATTAAGGGAACTAAAAGTGTGACAGGATATAGTAATCCGATAAATGAACCACCTGTTTATAGCAGTGACGAAAACCTAGAAAAGGTAAGGGCTAAAGAAAGGAGGAGACCTTTAAGGTCCTACAAGAAAAAGAGGAGAAGAGAAAATGAACAAATATATCTTTAGAGATAGAACAAGAGATAAAGAGATGGAAATTAGAAAAGGATAACGATGACAAGGTTACACTCGTACAGAACAAATAGATGGGTGGACAGATATTGCTCAAACTCGATGGGAAAAGTATTGAGGAAGTGAGGCAAGGGGGAGATCAAGACAAACAAGATAGAAAAAACAGGAAACGAGAGAAAAGTTTGAAAGAGGACGAGCATAAAAGGAAGGATAGACAAAGGCGAGAACAAATATATCAGGAGGGGCAGCTAAGAAAGGAAGAAAGGGCAGAAGAACAGAGAAAGTATGACAACAGACAGAGAGCAATCGGAGAGCAAGACAGGGAAGAGAAAAGACAGGAAGAGGTTAACATTAGATAGGAAGCAAAGAAGCAAAGGGAATTTGACAAAGAAATTGAGCTAAAAAGGAGACAGAGGGCAAGCGACATTGATCACATTCATAAAGAGCTGATGGAACCAAGTCCAGTAATGTCATGCGGCGACATAGAGGAGTTCCTCCAGTCACAAGGAGTAATGCCAGGACCATCTAGGGTAAACCTAGATGAGAATTACAAGACACAAAACATCACATATAGGATTGATAACGTTTATCAGAAGATGAGGACAAAAACTGAATCAAGAAGCAAGGGAAAAGAAGATCGATCTATAGTTGCTCACTCTCAAGGCAAAGAAGGAAGCCTGTTTATTCTCTAGCACAGATCCTTGTCTTTACACAGGCACACTTTAAACAGAGATGAGAAAGATGAAAGCCATTCTAGTTGGGGACTAGATATGTCAGACGAAGCCAGGGAAACCTTCCGTGAGGAAGATGGAGAGAGTGCATGTGGTCACGAAGGATGTCTGCAGATGGACAAGGAAGTGAGATGGTCGAATTTGGACCAACCTAAAGATAGGATGCCAGACCCCATGGTGTACCCAGAGCAACCTAAAGGACGCTCGCATTGTGAGAGGGGGAATCACCACCATATGTGAACAGGTTGATGTCATTGTCAGCTAGAAGCCAATCAGGAACCATTGTCCCCACTATGAGTAGGCAGACAGTGGGAGCCAATTGCGGATTCAGGTTTATGCAATTCCCACTATTAGAGAAAGGAAGGGCCAGATCGCAGTATATCCCTTGGCCCCAGATGGATAAGGATAATTTAAGATGCAAACTCCCTAGTTTAACAGCGGGTGCAGGAAAATGGATTTATGAGCTAGAGAAGATGACAGGAGGAAGTACATTAGCTATATGGGACATTAAGTGTCTCCTAGCAGCCCTTCTTGGGCAAAGAGCTGATGACATTTGGACTACAGCAGGTTACTCGAGTGTAACGGCAGAGTGCACAGCTTGTGATTGACAGCCATTTAATAATTGGAGGGTGGCTGTTTGGAAAGCGCTCAGAGTACAGTATCCTGGTACATCAGATATGGGTCCAATTATGGCACGTAAGATGAAGGATGACGAGGATCCGCTTGCTTACATTCACGATTTTCAGGAACGGTGGACCTTGGAAACTCGAAAGCCATGGGGGAAATCAATGCCAGTATTTTACCACATTTTGTGTCACGGATTGCCAGAACAGGTACAGAGACAGCTTAAGAAACTAGTGGGAATGGAAGCAAAGCCATATGCAGAAATACAGTTGACTTTCGTGCATCATTGCCGATTGTGCAGGAAAAAAAAAGAAAAAGGAGGATGCCAGGAAGCTTGAGGAGGCTAAGTTAGTTCAGAAGAAATTGTCAAAGTATGCCATACAAGGTACAGTACTGACAAGCAGAGAAGGGCTGGGAACACAGCAAGCAGTGCGTATGCCATAGGCAAATAATCAACAGATCAAGGAGGAAATGGGTTTGTATTGAGAGGCAGAGGAATGGTTTCCGAGGAAGAGGTGGTTTCCAGAAAAATCAGGGTGGCTTTCAAAAACAACCAAGGTGGGTTTCAGAATATGCAGAATGACAATAAGAATATGCAAGGAGGGCAAATGAGAAGACTCCCTCCTATATGTTGGGCATGTGGTATGACAGGGCATATTGCACGAACATGTGAGAGCCAATGTTATGTACAGAATGGGCAATTCTGAAGAGGGGACAGGTTATCCTCCAGCATATAGCTCACAAAATAGGGGCAGGTTTTCCCAAGATCTGACGGTGTATCAAGTGAAGCGCCGCAAATGCAACAGGCTTTGCAACCACAGCAGGCACCATTGAATCTGCCATAAGGGCCATCACAGCATGCACCCAAGCCGATACAGAAGAGTGCAAACACAGGGCAGTTAATGGATCCTAGAGTAGGGGGGAGTCACTATCGCGGGAGGAAGTCCTTTTACAGGCACAGGGATAAGCGTGCATCCACAATAGGATAGCTCACAGGGTGGGTTGATGTGTTCAGTACTATCAGTGACACCAAATCCTCAAGGGGAACCAAGGGTTGATGTTACCATAAGAGGTAAATCTTTTTCTTTTTTAGTAGACACTGGAGCAACTCGCTCATATATACGAGAGGAAACATTTTTGTTATCAGGCAATGCCATGAATGCACAAGGCTTCTCTGGAGCTACAAGTAGAGTTCCTTTTACTGACCAATTGCCAGTCACTATAGGAGAATGTGATATGTCGGTACCTTTATTTTATTCTAGGCAGACAGCAGTTAATATTCGGCACCGAGACTTAATGATGAAGCTAAATATGATGATTTCTTTTACTGACGAAGGCACAGTGTGTTCCATGCCAGGGCTACATTATTTAAACGTGGGCAAATGTATCATGGTGTTTACAGGGCAGATAGCTCTGCAAGGAATGCCATTAGAGCCAGAACTATTTCCTTATGGGGTATACATTTTGTTAACATGACTTAGTGGGAAAGATTATGAGGATACCCGATGAATTTTTGTTCCGTCCACAGATACCCATGGATGAAGAGGGGGGGTCAGATTTTTCCCTTACAGGTGCAGGCAGCCACAGTACAAAGGGAATTGGCCAAGCTCGAAGATTTTGATGACGAGGGAAGGCCATGGAGAATGGTAATTGCCATTGGGGAAGGGTATATATTGACTGATGTCACAGACGAAGATATGTTTAGCGATGATTCGTCAGACGATGAATTCATATTTGAGATGAGTATTATGTATTGGATCAGAATAGAGAAGAAGTCCCACGGCGAATGGTGATAGTGCGGCAGTGCTCCGCATTTTTTGATGTAGACATGGAAAAAGTGCTAACCTCTTTATGGACTACAGGCCCTTATGACGTAGGCCTATTGAGGGGGGTGGGATAAGTTAAGATTAAGCTTAAACCAGGAGAAATTGTACCTTGAGCAAGACAGTACCCAATGTCTCGAGAGGCAGATGAGTGTATATTTAAAACTATATCAGCTATGATTGAACAAGGCATCTTGGTGACGTCAGAGTCACTCTGTAATACTGCTGTGTACCCTGTGAATAAATCGAAAGGAGGTTCATGGCATTTAATTCAGGACATGAGACCAATTAACCAGATTGTAGAAGCAGAGTTTCCTCTAGGTCCAAATCCTGTGACGATTCTGTGTACTATCCCCACAGAAGCACGATATTTCACAGTGATTGACTTGAGAAATGCGCTTTCCTCAATCCCGTTGCATAAGGATTCTCAAGACGTTACGTCATTTATGTTTCGTCAGAGTAAGCTGAAAAGCTCTTGTTTGCCCCAGGGTACTGTGAGTCTCCATCAATCTTAAATATGGTCCTGCATTTGGACCTAAGCAATATTGATTTGCCAAGTGATTATATTTTAGTTTGTAGCACGACAGAAGATGAGCGCAGACAAGACTCGATTTGGCTAATTACTATTTTAGCAGAAAAGGGATACAATGTAGACAAAGAGAAATTGCAATATTGTCATGAAGAGGTGTTGTACATAAACCAGTTAATCTTGCACGAGGGAAAGAACGTTACACAAGAAGGAGCTGAGGCGATTATGAAAACACCAAAACAACACAAGATAAAGCAAATGCAGCAATTTCTGTGATTGTGTAACTATGTTAGAGCATAGGTGTTTGATTATGGTTCATACACAAGATCTCTTTTTCAGGCTTTAAAGAAAGCCCAAGTAAACAATGAGAAAATAGAATGGACTGAGGAAAAGGAGGAAGTGTTTGAGGAGTTGAGGAAAGCAAACTGTACATCTCCAGTTTTAGGAATTCCCAATTATTCTGAGGAGTTCTTCCTGCTTTCACACACAAATGGAACAGTTATGAAAGCAGTGCTTACATAGAGGACCACACTTGGGTATAAACCTCTGGCATATTATAGTGGGATTCTAGATCCAGTTATGACAGGACACTTTTCTTGCGAACAATCACTGGCAGCAGCCACGTTCGCTATTGAGAAGTCTACAAGTATTGTGATGGAGTGTTCCATTACTTTCTTTTTTGAGAATGCTTTGTTTGCTGTTTTGGAGAAACCTAAGGGTACACTGATATCTCAGAGGGCTTTTGCATATGAGGTAGTTATATTGAATACAGAGATCAAAATAGTCAGGTGTAAAATAGTGAACCCTGCCACACTTGTAGCCAAACCTGTGACAGAGGACAAGCAAGTGCATGTTTGCTCTAACTATGAGGAGTTTTATGACAAGATCCCAAGGGTAAAGGAGAATGCCCTATCGGGGGGGGCTCTCTTTATTGACGGGTCATCAAAAATTGATCAAACTGACGAGGAAAGGCATTCAGTGCCTGCTAGCTGATGGAGAATTTGAAGTGGTGGCAAGTGCAAGACTACCGTCTCACCGCACTTGAGAATCATGAAGGACAGGAAGTGACGGTGTACACTGACTCCGCCTATGTGATGTCAACCATGCACGTAGGGCTGGGCACATTGGAAAAGGAGGGGCTACCTCCGAGTGGATGGTACTCCACTGCAGCACACAGCATTATTGGACAGGGTCATTAAGGCATTACAACTCCCAGTAGCCATCTCAATAGTTAAGTGCACAGCACACACTAAGAGAACTGATTTTATCTCACGCGGGAATGAAGCTGCAGATAAAGAGGCCAAAAGGGGTGCATATTCACCTGATATTTTTAATTTTGATACTCCTAATGTGAAAGACATTTTTTCACAATTATGATTGTAAATGAAGGATGTAATCATTTGTCTAGAACACTTTTGATGGAAGTTCAAGGTAGTGCTCCGTAGGAAGAGAAAGAGCTATGGACACGGACAGGTTGTTCTTTATCCCCCTCTGAAGCAATGTAGCGACAGGACAGCACTGGTAAAGTGCTGATGCCTGTAGCCTTATTAAGGGTGGCATTTGAACAGCTACAATACCCTGCACATGTAACTAGGGAAAGCCTTTCAGCAGTTATTGCAGAGGATTGGTTTGTACCGAACCTGTTATAACACGTTGCTTTTTATGTAGTAAATTGCATCCTAAGTCAAATGTTTACTGCTGGGCACCCATTGCGAACAATTAGAGGCATGATTCCTTGACCAAATTATCCTTTTCAGCATTTACATATAAATTATGTTGATATGCTGCAAGTATGTAGTGGATATAGGTATATGATAGTGGTGGTGTGTCCCTTTTTGAGATGGAGTGAAGCTGGTCCATGTGCACACCCTGATGCCACTTGCACTGCAAAGTATTTAGTCCGAGAAGTCTTTCCTAGGGTACAATGTTTGCTGGGTTTTTTAGTGTGAATTTTTCATCGAAAAAACCCATCAGATTTTTTTGGGGGTTACAATAATATAAATATGGGATGTGGGATTTTGGTAATAGATAAAAACTGAAAGGGAATGGGGGCTGTGGGGACCCCCCAAAAAAATAAAAATAAACATTTGGTGGGTTTTTTTGATAAAAAATTAATGGTAAAAAACCCTGTGAAAAAACATCCCGCAATGAAATGACATGGAACCTTTCCTAGATGGGGAGTTTGTGAGGTGCTGAGGTCTGACATTGGGCCCCATTTTGTTAATGAAGTATTTGAACAGATCAGTCTATTGCTTAGTATTAAACATACGTTTTCTTCTGCTTATCACCACAATCGAGCGGGATATGTGAGAGACTCAATGGTCTTCTCAAAGAAAGAATCCCCAAACATAAACTAATGCTGAAGAAGGGGTGGCAGTATTGCCTGACCCTTGCATTATATGCATTAAGGAATCAGCCTGGGCCGGACAACCACTTCACACCCCATGAGCTAGTTACATGCAGGCACATGAGAACACCCCTGTCACTTCCAACGAGGAGTAGAAGTGATGCCCAGTCAACTGCAGAATTGTTAAGAAATGAGCTACATGCATATTTATCATGCATGACCGCTACTATCTCTGTCATTTTGGATCAGCTCAAGCATGAGTGGTGTTGGTCTCAGGACACAAATGAAGACCATTCAGCAACCGAATACAAAGAATTATCTGTACCTAAACTTATTGGGGAGCCCGTGTTAATCCACAACTTCACTAGGAAGTGGCATGAGAAGTCCGATTTAGTGGTCTGTTTAAAGATTTATTTGCAGAAATAGGATTCACTGAGCAGTGTATGTCAGCAGTGTTATCTCAAAAACATGATTTGAACCATAAAACTATTGCTTATGCTAGTATGGCATTTTCTCACATTGAAACTAAATTCAGTGAATGTGAAAAGGCTCTTCTGACCATTTTACGGGCATTGCAACATTTTTGTCTCATTGGGTGAAGGCGAAAAGGGGTTCATCGAGAAAAATCATCAACCATTGCAGTTTTTACAGAGTAAAAGGATTAGATCAGGCAATCTAGCACAGTCCAGAATTACTTCATGGACATTGGCATTGCAAGGCTTTCCTGTAGAAGTGAGATATGGCTAGAATAAAAAGAGCGCAATTGCTCAAAGGGTTGGCAGACCTACATGACTGTGCAGCTGAGTGTGTATCAGATGAGATAGAGTCCAGTTTGCAGGAGTTTGAACAATCACCACATAAAGCTTTTGATGAAAATACATGCAAGGAATTGCCATTTGTGTATGTTGACGGATGTTCTTTTCACATTGAAAATGACAGCAATAAACAGTTGGTGTCAGGGATAGGAAATGTCTGGTTGAGATGTGAGGACATTCCTCATGTAGGAATGAAAATTGGGGCTAGGATTAGCCAGATAGCAGAGTTAGCAGCCATTTATAAAGCAATTACTACTGCAGTTGATAACAAATTCAGTGAAATTGTCCTGGTGACTGATTCTGATTATGCATGAAATAGCTTTGTAGAATATTTGCATGGCTGGAAAGCAAGAGGCATGCTCACATATCACAAACAGCCCTTCAAACATGGGAAAATTATTCAAGCTATAGACAAATTATTGTCAGAGAATGATTTAACAATATATTGGAGAACAATTTGCAGACATTTGAAAACAGCAGGAGAGGATAAGGAGGGAAATGATAGAGCAGATCAATTGGCCATGATTGGGGCAGACACAGCTGCTCACAAAAAACTTTAGAGATACTGAAAGATTATGCTTACTGGCCACACATGTCCCAAGATATGGAATCATATACCAGGGGGTGTTGGGTATGTGAACAATTTAAATCTGCTTCACCAATGCATAGAGCTCCATTAATCAAAAGAGGTTTAACCCTTCCATGGTCGGATTTACAAAATTGACTATGTAGGGCCTATAAAGAGATCGAGTAGGGGAAACCAGTATCTTTTGACGGTGGTATGTTTAATGTCGAAATGGGTAGAATGTATTCCTGCACCAGATTGTAGTGCATAAACAGCAGCTACATTGCTGGTAAATAACATATTTTCAAGATTTGGGTTACCACAAAGAACAGAGTCAGACAGAGGAAGTAATTTCATGAGCGCCTTAATGAGCAAGGTGTGGCAGATATTGGGGGTAAAAAGGAAATTGCACATCGCGTATCTGTCCACCTCTTCGGGGAACATAGAGAGAAGCAATAGATCTGGTGTAGAAATACTAAAGAAGGTTGCAGCAGAGGCAGGTTCTAGTTGCGATGTGCGGTTACCTTAAGCGTTGATGGTTATTAGGTTGATTGCTGCTAAAGCAACAGGTATCAGTCCTCATGAGGGGTTGACATGGAGAAAAAATGGTACTGCTACAACATTTATTGTACAGGATGCATGAGCAGACACTTGTGAGTGCATCTACAGTTCATGAGAATGTGGAAGAATCGAGAAAGCATTTACAACATGTGCTTGCATTTGCACTGCAGCATTTGGGAAGAACTGCTGATAGTGCAAAGTCCTACTATGATCAAAAGACATATGTGAAAGAGTATATAATAGGTGATTAGGTATATAAGTTTCATTTAGGGAGAGGTAAACATAAAAACTCAACATTTTTTGCAGCATGGCAAGGCCCATTCAAAATCATAGATACCGTATCGCCGGTGGTGTACACAATTTTGAAGACAGAGGGTGAAATAGCAACAGAGCTATTTTTCCATGTCAATCAAATTAAGCCATGTCATCCAAAGCATGAAATAAAGAGGCTTGAGCAGGTGGAGATGGGTTAGGTGAACTAACTGCATGGGAAAGAAAGCTAGCAGTAAGATAACTGATGAAAATACAGTAAATTTGTATGTTAATGGATGTGTGGAAGAACTGTTAACTATATATGATGCATGCATAATGAAAATGACAAGGTGGTGTTTTATTCCATGAAAAACTAAATATATAGTAGTATAGTAGTAAAGGAAAAAGTAATGTTAAAAAAAACACAAAAAAAAGAAATGGTACACTATACATTCACGACAGGTCCTGAGTCAAATCAATCTGTTCTAGCACAATGTGATAAAGTTAATGTTTTTGGAAATATGTAATAAGGTGGGGGAGTTTATGTTGCTTGTTTCTCTATAATGTGCTTGTTTGCAGATGTCCAAAAGTGACAAGTCTAAAGGACCATAATGTTTTGGGTCACATATTTGTTTTGGCCAGATAGTAGAAGGGGTCAAATTTGTGTTGTGCTATGTACTTAACCTGTTCTTTTTCTATTTGATTTAGATGTGACTATCTTGTCCTGGCAGGGTTTGGAGGTTGCAGGACCGGAGGACGCATGAGATAATGGATTCTTGGAGCCCATGGGAGGAAGCCCCAGGAAAGGCTCTGGACCGAAGTATGGAGGCGAAGACAAACAGATTGGGATGCCAAAAGAGATGATTTCTGTGGAGAAACGCCCATGAGAGCTGAATCGGAGGGATTACACTGAAGAGGATGCAAGTATGAAAGTTTGGTGATCAGGACATCTCAAAAGTGCGGTCATGAAGATGGTAAATGCCATGAATGAAAGAAATTAATTCCACAGCATTGCTGGTGGAACTTAATATTATGCTGTGCTTTAACAATTGAGACTTAGACTGGAGACAATGGAAATTGGTTGTTTCAATCTTGATCCAACATTTTGTTATTTTAATGAATTATTTTGGTTAATTATGTTAGCCAGTTGTTTTATTTATTTATTTTATTTTATTGTTTTCTTATTGTGCATACACACTAATGAAAAGTGTTTACTCTATACATACAGACTAAACATATGGACAGTGGGCGGACACTCCAATTGGAGATATGTGCATATCATTTTTCACTATACATGCTTAGGCAATGGTTTGTTGTGAAATGTTTAAATCTTCATTTTATTAAGATTCTATTATTTCAACCGTGATTCCTCTAACAACAATGGAAAAAGGGAGATGTCTCGGGAAATGTACATTTTGAAATAATACGGATTTCCTCCAATTATTAATTTATTAGCCAGAATTGTCAGAAAAAGGAGGGTATGTAATGATATACTTGGGGATATTATTGGCAGTATGCAGTATACAGTATGGAAATGCAGCCATTTCAAAATAAGTGGCAGGCACAGTTTTTCAGCAGGCATTATTTTTAAAAGCATTTAGTTTATTGGCAGTATGCAGTATAGAAATTCAGCCATTTCAAAATAGATGCCAGGCACAGTTTTTCAGCAAGCATTATTTTTCTTAAAAGCATTTAGCAAAAAATTTTAGAAACATGCCAGTCATTTTAAAGTGCAGAAGTGCATAGGTATAATTTGAATGTTTAAATGTGCGTAAAACTGCATTAGAAAATACATAATTAACTAACCCTATACTAATTGTATTACTAATATATTAACTGCCCCACTCTCTCTAACATTGTAATGCAGTTCGTGAGCACAGTGATATGCATTCCATTTTTTTCATGAAGAGCAGAAACAAGTGCAACAGGAAGGCGAATGGAAACATTTGCCTGAAGCTTTCATTGTTCTGGAGCAGAGAGAGTTTGTTACAAAACATTTTTGCACAATGATTGTTAATGATATGAAGGGAGAGGTGGTACAGCTGATGTCATGGGGGGATGACTTGCAGTTGATAGACAGGGAATGTTTTTTTAATGGGCAAATGAGAGGAAGAGGTCAGAGCTGTTTGGGACTTGAGTGAGAACGGTGACTTACAGGGATGGGAGATCCGTTGCTGCAGTCTTGAAATTAAAAGAGAGGGGGAGAGCTGCCTGGTTTTGAAGCATTTCTGAGGCAGTACAAGGCTGTGTTCTCAAGAGTTTCGCGAGGGAGGTTCACATAGATAAAGCTCTGGTGACAAGTGCTTCAGAATTCACCCACTTTGGTGAGTCAGTTCAAAGATGAGGAACATGAGCATGTATGAGATGCATTACATTTATTGAAAGACAATGTAGTGAGGTAATTTTAAAAAGAAAAATATCATATTTCTCTTAGTATGTTTGCACTGGATAAAGAAATGATGCACATTGAGTTGATTTTGCAATGTGTTTTATTTTGATATCTTTTTGATGCATTTATTTTAAAAAAAGAATTGAATACAAGGTTTTTATTTCTTCCATGTTGCTATATGCTTGTTCTCTTCACTGTGTTTTGTTTAAGAAGACAAGGTTATGCTCGCTGTTGGTAATCTGGATTGTGTATAACATAAATATATTATAACAAAAAGCAAAGCTAATGCAATTTTATTGGTTTTATTTTATTTCTCCCATGTTTACTGTATTAGGGGGAAGAGTCAATGGGTAATTCTGTTGTTATACCAATGTGGTAAAGAATGTTGCTTCCTTGTTTGCCCTATGGGACAAGTTTAGAATGAGAGTAAATGTATACAAATAAGCAAGGCAGAAGGGTGTGTGGTGTGAATGAGTCCTTCTTTGCATACGGAAAAGAAGGCAGTGTCAGATAAGACACATAGGTTACTGGATGTAAATAGGCCAGTTATACAAGCCACATACAATAGGTGGCATTCTGAATTAACTCACTGGGTTCCCTGTAAGTGTGATAGGTCTAGGCAGTTCTCTACAGGCGACCAAGAGATATTCCAATAGATAGGAAAGTTTTTTTTTATGATGGGGCTGTAGTATAAAAGATATATGTTCACCACTAACCCACACAAATAAGGTCATTCTGAAAATACCACAAAAGTAAGATACCACTAAAAATGACCGCCAATATAAGCTAAGACTACATTATCACCAAAATAGGGTAATACTGAACTATCTCTAATGGTAGGGCCAGTTTACCACCAGTTTACTACCAAAATATCACGATAAGAAAATACAGCCACATCCCGAATTTTCCCCAAAAAGATAAAACCTCTTACACCCCGCGGGTATCAAAGGGGCCCTTATTAATGCCTGATTGTTAGCAGCCCATGCCCTTGACATTGCTGACTACATCACATCTAACCAACTGGATTTTGTGGACATCTCTGAAACCTGGTTTAACCCAGCTTCTGGATCTGCGCTAACTCTAGCGCTCCCTGACAACTACACAATCATTAGAGCTGATCGAACCACAGGCAAAGGGGTAGCATTGCTTTTATTGCCAACACCCACCTCGGCTTACGAGAATTTTCCAGGACACCACTACCATCTGCCGAGCTAGTGTCAGTTAAGCTACCTATTACACCTAACCAGACCCTACTCCTCTACCTCATCTACCGACCACCAGGCCCCGTATCTTCATTTGAGGATGACATATCCACACTTCTAACACTAAACACCAAACCAAGCTCCCAGATCATTCTACTAGGTGACCTTAACCTTGGACTTCATGACCCTAAAGACACAAACGCATCCACTATTGAAAACACAATCTCCCATATCGGATTCAAACTCAACATCACTGAACCAACTCACATTAAAGGTAGAACCTTAGATTGATTGGCAGACCTCAATTGCCCTACCACTATCTTAAAAAATGAACATCTTGCTTGGTTAGACCACCACTGCATCATATTCACCAAACATGAGAAACCTACCATCAACACAGGGGTAACACATGCCCCTCCCACCCTGTCCAGGAACAAATGCAACCTCACTATAGAACACTACTACCACTGTTACAGCCCATCACCAGCGCACACATCGGTGACAAGGACCCTGCCCTTCTAGTTGAAAGGAACACCACCACCCTGGAACAAGCAATAAACAAGCTTGCGCCCCTAAAGCTTCATAAAACCAAATGCACAACCCAACTTAATAATTTGCTTATAGCAGAATTAACATCTCTCCATAATAAAAAGAGAGCAGCTGAAACCATCTAGAGAAAATCTCCTTCCACCACTGATAAAGAAAACGTTGTCACTGTGGCCACTACTTATAAAACTACCATTCACAATACCAAACAAGAAATATACAATGAAAGACTCCAGAATGCTAAATCAAATATGAAGGAACTTTTTACTTTACTTAGGGAACTAGAATCACCAGCTCCTCCCGCTGACTCGTGCCTAAAAGGCACCGCCTGGTGTGCTAACATACAGAAGGCACTATCTGATAAAATGGCACTACTACATAGAAAAATTGAAACAGAAACAAACAACCTGCCCACCATCGTAAAAACTGAATCCCACCTGCACCAAAGCCCATCATGTACCCCCTTCCAATTCACTCCAGTCTCCTCCAAGGAAGTAGAGAATATAATTCTTGGTATAAAACCCTCGAACTGTCAAGGCGACCTATGCCCAGCCTCGATCATCAAGGATGGCGCCAGAGTACTATCACTATTCATTACAACCCTGAAAAACTCCTCCTTCAAAAACTGCTCAGTACCTGATAATCTTAAAAAAGCATGGGTCACACCACTTCTAAAAAAAACAGCTTGGATCGCAGCATTCCCACTAATTTACAGGCCTATAACTACCTTCCCTTTTCTTCTAAAAATTCTTCACCGCGCAGCATATCTTCACCAGTCTGGCTTCAGACCTAGACATGGCACAAAGACAGCTCTTTTAGATCTCAAGGTACAAATGGACGAATCAAAGGACAGAGTCAAACTAGCCATTCTCCTACTTTTGGATCTCTCAGCTGCCTTCCACCTTGTCGACCATAAAATCCCGACCAAGCACCTAACATCAGCTGCAGCCTTCTCACCGAACGCCACCAGCTGGATACAATCCTTCCTGTCAAATAGAACCAGTAGTGTCTTCTCAGCTTCAGCATCTGCCCCGCCAGAGCAAAAGCAAGGGTCCTGTGTCTACCCCACCCTCTATAATATATTCACCAAACCTCTCTTTGATTGCCTTGACAGTCTGGGTGTCACCTACACTAATTATGCAGATGACACCCAGATCCTTATCACGCTCACTGGCTGCTACATAAATGACACCAAAAGGATCAACAACATATACCTAGAGATCCAAGCATGGATGGTCACCCACAGTTTGTGTCTATTGATGACACAACCAAACTCCTGATCATTGGCTCCCAAGCCCGTCAATGTCAGGAGATCATGGGAATGGTAGTCCAAACACATCTGGGAGCCAAAGGTTGCAGACCCCACTACTTGGCCTTCATCATTGATGGAAACATCATAAAAGTCTCTAGTGAAGTAAAAACTCTTGGTGTCTACTTGGACTCCACCTTATCCCTGAAAAAACAAGTGAACACCACAGCATCCACCACGGCATACACCAACAATCTTATAAATTCATGTAAACCTTATTTATCATCCAACAGCCTCTTCACACTAGCCAGAGCACTGATCCTTTCTAAACTGGACTATTGTAACACCTTATTCCTTGGCTCCTCCTCAAGGAACCTAAACAAACTCTAAATCCTGCAAAACAACGCCTTGTGATCAGCACTGAACATTCCACGTTCCAGCCACATTTCTTCCTTAAGGAGAGAAGCACTATGGTTTCCCGGACGTGACAGAATTATACTACGATCACTAGTAATCACACACAAATGTCTCTCGAACACAGCACCAAAATATCTCACAAACAAATTCTCCAGAACCTTATCTGACAGACCCACTAGATCAAACTACCTGAACTGAGTTACCATCCCTAACTACAACCTAAAAACAGCTGGAGGATCCAGATTCCCAGTGCTTGTTGCCAAGTGCTGGAATTCACTCCCACTGGCCATTAGATCTGAAACCTCATTTTGGGCCTTCAGAGCCAAAACCAAATCCTGGCTCCAATCCCGAACTATTGTGTAGCAGACCAGACTAGCCCCCATGCTGTATATTATACTTTCTGCACACCATGGACACACTGTACCTGCATTACCTATTATGTGCCAAAAGTAATCAGAACCTGCCTGACTTATTCTACTTTTAAATACATTATCTTTACTTTGTGACACTATAATCCTGTAATGTGCAATTATGTAAAATTGTAGATATCTCTATTGTATGTATACTATTATGTAACCTATGTAACCTACGATGTTCCCAAGTAGAAGCGCCCAGTTACCCTTGGACAAGGTGCGCTATACAAGTAATAAACTAAACTAAACTAAACTAAACTAAAGGTAAAGAGTGTGGGCAAAAATGTCACTATGGCCCTTAAAACCAGGCCAGCGGGGCAGAACAACTACAGATAATGCTCTATTTTGTTCTTAGGTCTTCATAGTGCCTGCCAGATATTTTTATTGGTGCCTTCTAATTGGTTGAGTAAATGTTGGCATGGTTGTGTCATGTGCTTTTCAATTGGTTGAGTCGGTTCAAAGGAGTCCAGCAATGCAAAGCACTTCTGCAGAGACAGCTCAAAATAGCTGGAGAGCAGGTTCTCGGGTCAGCAGCTCAATAACAATTCAAAGGAGGGAATGTCAAAGATATGCCTGTGGGCTTGGCAGAAGCTCAGATTGACTCGAAAGCTGTTGAGTTGGCTCAGAAATATGCTTGGGCCAGGAAACAGTGTCCAAAGGTGTGTCTTTGATCCTTGACTGCTGGGGTACCCTGTCCAGGGTTTTAGAGGATAGGATGAGTCCTTCTGTTGCCTTACCCAGAAAGGGAGGTTACCAGAGAGCACCTGCAGGGAATCCTGGGTAGCAGTGTCTAAGCAGCATGCAGGACACGTCCAACAGTATGTGACTTCAGATGATCCCTTGAAGTGGTTGAGCAGAGGGTCTGATTCACTGTCATGCGCTACTCACGCCTTACCCTTTGGCGTCTATGGGGCCGCTGGCGACTCAAACACCATTAGATTGTTCCATCCTCGTCTATGCATTTCCTGTTCTACTTGCTAGTCTTTTCTGTCTTCCAGTTTTCTATTCCGTATTTAACCCCGCCCACTTTTTGGCTCTGCACGTTGCAACACTTCCCTTTGCTCTGGGTTTACGCGCTAGTACTGCTTCGTGTGATTGTCTGTCCCTTTCTTCATTTTCTGCCTTCTTAGTCCTGCTCGCATTATCGGGTTTCGTCCCGCTCTCCCAGAAATGTTTTTTTTCTTTTGTTTCCTTCTTGCTTTCTGTTTCTCCCTGTGTTGTTTCTGCCTTTTTGTGACTCGGCTCCGGCTGGGTCCGCCCCTCTTAGCCTTTCCTTCGCTCTTCCTTACCTCTGTCCTAGTGCTCCTTCTCTTGCTCCGCCTCTTTATTTCCTCTCCTACCTGTTCCCATACCACTTGGTACGTCTCCGGTTTCTCTGGCTTTCTGTTGCCGATGTAATCTTCTTCTTCTTCGTGGCTCTTCGTCTCTTTTCTGCTTTTGTAACCCATCCATTTCCTTCTGTTTGTGTTCCGGTTCCGCTCTAGGGCGGAACAATCATTTGGAGTACTTACCTGCTGCCAGGTACTTGGATAGACTTACCTGTCTTGGGAAGTAGTGAGCTGCTTTCTTTTTTCCCGGATACTCTGCCATTTCTCTGCTTCTACGCTGGACCAGGAATGTTGACAATTCACTCCATACCAGACTTCAGAGATTGCACCTAACTTTGAGCTCTTCACTACAAGGATTATCCCAATACCAACTAGGAGAGAGGTTTTTTTTTAGTCTCTGGCTTTTTTCCTCTAGCTAGCGCTCTCGGGAGGGGGTCGTCTGTACTCCTTTCTCATTAAGGTATCAGAGTAGCTTCCACACGAGGGAGGCCATATCTCTTCTCAAAAAAGAAACTCATGGGGCAGAAAAAGAAAGGTCGAAAACTGGAATCTACGCCCGAAGATTCAAGTGAGGAGCAGGGGGTTCGGGATGCGAGTTTCCCACTAGCCGAGATAGTCGAATTTGACACTCCCTCTTTGCAAAGCTTTCTCTTCACCTTAATGACTGAGGACTTTGGACTGACTATCGGGGTGTTTACGAGTATGGCGGTAGGGGATTAACGGCACCGTTACGGATGGCGGTGCTGTGAAGCCCCTACCGCCATATTCCGAGGCCCCTTAGCGGGTCCCAGCAGGAACGGCTGGTCTGACCAGCCGTTCTTTGCGGGACCCGTTAAGGGACCTTGGAGCTAATAACGGGCTCGCAATTTGCGGGCCCGTTATTAGCACCTTCCCCATTCCCATTAAGCCCAATGGGGGCTAAAATGGGAATGGGGAATGCTTTACTGAATGGGGACTTACCGGGTCTGCATTGGTCGGAATGTCCCAGTAAGTTCCCATACAGTGACACCGGACCCAGGTATGGAGGCAGCCATGGCGCTAATAGCGCCATGGCTACCTCCAAACTCGTAATGACCCTCTATATCTCAGTAAAGTTCCAGACAAATCCTTCTTGAGTGCAAATATGATTCAACTGAGAATGGGGGGGATCTCATCACCATATATACTTCTTTCACCACAGCCAATTGGTCCAGCCTTCTGTAAGGGGCAAATTATATTTATGTATTTAATTATTTTTGCATTTATAGCAGCGCGCCAAACCCTCAGGCATTAGGGCGCTAGTTTCAGTGAAGTGAGAGGTGACATTCTTCAAAGTGCAAGACCATGCATGCAAATCACAACATACAGGTGGTTCTTAACCGCACAATCTGGCATAGCCACACCTCATGGTGCGGGAGGCTACATCAGACATAAAGATACATAGGACAACATTAGGGTAAATAAACAATATGGCAAAGCCGCATGATACGGGGGATACATCAGGCATACAGATACATAGGAATAAAATAGGGTAAATGCACAGTCTGGAAAAGCCATGTCTTATGGTACGGGGGCTACATCAGACATACAGATACATAGGACAAAGTTAGGGTAGATTCACAGTCTGGCAAAGCCGCACCTCATGGATTGTATGGGGGACAGATTAGGTCAAAGGCATTGGCAGTAGAGTGCTGCTAGAGTCACAATCAGTTAGTTACAGGTCACAGGTAAAATGCATTGGCAGCAGAGTGCTGCTAGTGTCACAATCGGTCAGTTACAGGTCATAGGTCAAATGTATTGGCAGCAGAGTGTTGCTAAAGTCAAAATAGATACGCAATGGGTAGGATGAAAACTGCGGCTGGTGTATAGAAACAGAAGACAAGGGACAACATGGTTCTTAACAGCCATGTTACCAGATTTATAATACCATATTATTTGGGTTGCAAGGATTGAGAGGGATCTGGGAGGAGACAGGACACCCACCACAGAAGGAAATGTGCACTCTGAAATAGTGCATAAAGCACAAGTTGGGATGCCAAAGCTCTTTGGTTCCAAACAATCTTAGCTGCTGTAACAATAGTGTTTGCCTTCTGAGAGAAGGCAGTGTGCTTTACCTATATTAAGTGGGGAAAGGCACAGGAAGTATGTATGTGCATGTACATGCGTGTGTGTGTGTGTGTGCACATTGTGTGCGTGTGTGTGACTGCATGCTTGAACTAGGAATTTACAACATGTTGGGACTCCTCCTGGTTGATACTTCTCTGCTGGGCTATCCTCAAATTCGCTCTCCAATGCCTGCTTTATATTAAAGAGACTCTAGCCATTGTCTACCTGGTGCACCTTCCACATATGGCCACAACATTTGCACTTGCCACTGGCCATTGGCTAGCGTCATTTGACACTTGGTAATTATGAAAGGGTGTGCTGTGTGTAAGCATACCATTGAGGTGGTGAGTGACTTTTTTATGGCTGGTGTAGCAAGCCAGAAGAAGGGCTCAGACTACATTGCTCCATGCTAACAGGATGTTTTGTTCAAATAGAATGAAAATGCCTATCTAGCCTTCCTGCTTTGAGGGAAGTTCCCTGCCTAACCAACTCAAAATACGTGTTCTCGTCAAAGTCCAAAGAAACAATTATGAGTCCAAATCCTATTCTGCTAACTGGCCCTACCACTTAGGAAAGCTGAACAAAAAGAAGGAAGCTGGAGCAACAACCTCTGTCCTTAGCTTCTGCTTGGCCCAATCACTTGGATTGCTTTTCTAAGAAGAAGGGTTTAAATGGGTTGTCACGTTCTGGCTCTCTTTCTAATAGGCTTTCAGTTTGTTAATGTCCCACAACATGATTCACAAACTCTCTGTGTGTTCTGTAGGTCAAATCTCAGTTCTTTACAATTCTCACTTTCCGGGAAGAAAAGGGTCTCCTAATACAATTACACCAATTCTGACTTGGCTATGTATATCGATCTTGTTTTATACCTAAGCACTGGAACCCTCACTCTCCATTTAAGTTCATTATAATTTGTGGTTCTTGGTTCTTGGACTTCCCAAAATCCCCTGGCCCTCTGCCAGGCTTACTTTATCTCACTCTTGGTAGGGCATCTGCCCGTTTGGATTGTCTTTGCTCCACTAACCATTGTGGCTTTGCCAGCATCAAATGTTAAAGTCTCTTGGTTTTTCAGGACTCGCCACAGCCCTGTCACTCTCTGATAGGTTTGCTTCAACTGGACTTAGGTAGGGCATCTACCGGCTCAGATTTATCAGGCTCCCATAACCTTTGTGGCTTTCCCATCTTCGAATGTCTCTGTTTTCCCTTTTAAATGGCATTACTTCTTTGGAGCGTTTGCTTCCCTTCTGCTGCTACTACACTTCTTGTGAAGAGGTTGGGCTTCCATCCTCGCTGTTGCAGTCTGGTCTCGCCATCGGTTAACAAGCTCCAGGCCCACTATGGCTTCCCACCAGCAGGCAAGCAGTTACTTTACCTTTCCCCTTCTCCTTCTTGACAAAGGCCTATTTGCCAATCAGGACAACAGCCTTCTGGCATCTTGTGAGCATCGCAATTGCTCCCCGTGCTACTGTTGGCTCCACGGTCTATCGTAGCTCTGCCCCTCCAGGACATCTCCCCATAAGAGGTTCGCATCTGTGTAGGATTCTTCCTCACTAATTCAAAGTTCCTTCTGGTTTTATGTATGTCATCAGAAACAAAAGGGGTGTGTCTTTCCTCTTTGACTGTGGAGTTCAGGTGAGAACCAGCATTATCTGAAGCTAAAGAGATGGAAGAAATGTCACTGTTCAGTCTATCCAAAACACGGTTAACAACAGTCTTTCTGATTCACATGTAGGCAGAAAATGTGTTCTGGACCGGGTGTTCCGCACAGGAATGGGAGTCCTTTTCCCCAAGAGGGGAGTCACTCCCAGTAAGTTCCCCCATTTCCCAGACCCGTAGAGAAGGTCTTTCTGAACAGGCTCATCTCCCTAGCCTCAAAGGGGGTGACTCCTCTCAGGGGAGAAGGGACAAATAGTCCAGATTTTGCGCACTGTATACTAGCTTTCAACATGAATTATAAACCAATCTTCTTCATTGTGCTAGTAGAGTTTCCTTTGAAGTACGGTTCCCCTCTTTACCCGCTGTGTACGTATCCTGTCACCTGGCAAAGGTATCAAGACCTCGCAACATAAAACAAAGGGAGCCTCTAGGGATGGGCCCATTGGTTTTCTGTGGGTGAAATACAGCCACAGATATTGATACACAAAAACACTGACAGCTGTTTGAGTCACTAGAAACCAGTTTGACAACATTATAAAGGCTGAGTTTTTGGCAATTATAAACATCTCCGCAAAGGTAATTGTTACAATCTCGATATCTGTGTATATTTATGTTTTACCAATGGATCTGTAACCAGGCCTTTTCGGATGTACAGTTATGAATAATTTGGCTCAAGGGAGAACACTGTTAAGGAAATCCAATGGCTGGAATGTATTTTGATTCCAGCAGGCTGTTTGTTTAATGTACAGTTACTGATGCTGCCGTGTTGCCAAACTACACAGCAGTTTCTGGTGTGTCAGTAGACAGGCCCAGTCAAGTGAACTTGTGTGAACTATACTTTTTCTACATGAAGCATTTACGAAATTGAGGCCCGATTAGCAGAGCGTCCTTTGAAACAGATATACCTTTATCATCTTGTGGAGACAAAATTCAAAAGAGCTTGAGCTGGCCTGCACGTACAGATGGCATTTTGTCACATATAAGGAATTGGAGTTAAGGAAGGCAAACATCTACACAGTGAAAGACTATCTCAAACCCTGGAAAAGATGAGAATGAGTAGGGGACATTATCATCAGAAAATGTAGACCAAATACTGAAAGAATAATGATTTGGGGTTGTTTTACCGAAACGGAAAAGTTGGAGGGAGAAATGACTCAAGATTATTTATTTTGAAATATTCTTCTGGCTTTTCTCCCCTGAACATTACCAACTTGCCCAACCCCCTTCCCTGCCCCTATCCTTACCCACACCCCAACTCACCACGTCCCCACTTACCTTGTATTCCGTCTCCCTCTGTCCCTGCGACGCCGGTTCCCGATCACTTTCATGATTGGAAATCGTCGCTGCAGGGTCATTTCCTTTTTTTTTGGTCAGCAAGTTTCCCCTGCAACCCCCGCTCACTATACTGTATAGTATAGTGAGCAGGGTTTTTTTTATGGGGAGACTGCGGGACAGCTGCGGGGGACACCCAGCAACTCCTGCTCACACTATAGTGAGCAGGGGGTTGTGAGGGACACCACAGCAGCCCTCGCAGCCCCTTTTCTTTTTTTTTTTGGGCCTGCAGGACAGCTGTGTAGTGAGCAGGGGTCACGGGGGATACCCCGGCAGCCCCCGCAGCTCTAGACCGAATCCAAATCACCTACCCAACCAAAAGTCGATCTTTTAGGTCAACCATTTGGTGGTACCTTCTTTCGGACTTTTGGTTGGTTAGGTCATTTGGATTCAGTCTTTTTGGCCGAAACCAGAATAATAATCTTTAGCTGCAGATTTAGTTTTCATTTTGATATTCATGATCTTGTTTGAAAAGGTAAAGCTATGGTGTGGCAGTGTTGTTCAATCACTGAAGCCGTTCCCTGTTAAAACAACTGTTGCAAAAGCACTATGTTTCCTTTTGTATTAGTGCTCTAAGTCATTAGCTGGGTAAAACGTACCCACGTGGTTATAAATATGTTTGACATCTGTTTTCATAGCTGTACCCTCTGCATGTGTGTACTTTCCACAGAGAAATGCGTGTCTCTGTAAACATAGGACCACTACATTGGTGGATAATCTTTAATAGCAGTGCACTGCATGATGATGTATAAAAAGCAATCACTTTCAGAACACTCGGTTCCATCCCCAGACCTACTCCCTGCTGTACTATGGATGGTAATGTGTTTTGTAAATGTGAATATGAATGCAGACCCAATTTTGTTTACTGAACAGTTAGATTGTGGAGAACCTGTTGAAGCAAAAACATGACATAATGCAAGCCTCCATTTTGAGCTGCTACTGGCTGTGGAAATTGAGAGCCCCCAGCCACCAAGCGCAAAGGTATCCGAAATCAGTGACCGCAAGAAGGTGCTATGCAATGTTGATGCTTGAAAAGACCGTTCAGAATACACCATGGAACGCTAAACATTCACTATAATGCAGCAACCACTTAAAATATGCACCTGGTTCTAGCTTAAAAGGCAAACCACTAGGAATGTTACTCATATAAAAGATGTAACTTGAAAGTATAACTTGCTCCTTTTCTTCATTTTAAATATCAATTGGCTTCTGCGGCAGCAACGTGGGAGGATGTGGATAAAAGATTGAGGAAAGAAAACTTACAAATCGAATGTTTGATTCAGGAGAAGAAAGTGGGGGACATGTGCATGTTTGCAAGGGGCATGCGTACAACATTGAGTACTGATATGCTGCAAGAATATATTACGAAAACCTCAACAAATGTCAGACAAATCAGAGCACAACATAGGTGTGTCTATACAGTGCACCAATACAATGGATTGCGCACATCGCACATGTGGAGATATTTGAAGGAATGTGATTTTAAGTAGTGGGAGGGCTCAGGTGAAGCAGTTGATCAGGCCATGGACTTAAACGTTGGAAGATTAGGGGCCAATTTAGCAAACATCCACACTGCACTTGGTGCAAGCGAAGACAGTCTTCTCCTGGTGCAACTGGGACTTTACACCCCATTACCTAAAAATACCCCACTCCAGAGCGCTCATGAGGTGCTCCGAGTCGTACAGTTTAGACCTCTGTTTTTGTTCACTGTGCCGCCTAGAACTGAAGAAAAATCTAGAAAAAAAAAACTACTGCCGGAGAGACATTAAAAGCCACCTGTCTCCCTTTCAATATGTGTCCCAGGAGCGGTGTGGGGGCAACTATTGTGTGGTGTCTCTATTTAAGCCATTTGAGATTAGAGAGGAATTGTGTTTCAAGTAGTATTTGCTAGATCCCTGACTGTCAAAATCTGATGGGCACTTTCCATTTTAGGAGGGGAGGGAACACAATTTTGCATGGGATCAACAGATGTGTTTTTAGAAATAATGTATGTTTTAACAAACATTCTTTTTTGAACGAGTATAATGTTCTTTTTTTTTTTTGGCTAATAGAACACTCCCCAAGTGTGCCTATGGTAATATTGTAGTACCCATAGGCGTTATGCTGTCATTTATTTCAGTTAATTCGGTGTGCCCTCTGACAGAGTCATGGATTTAACCATGCCAAGTTTGGGGGGAGATGAGAGGGACCCGAGTCCCTAGCTCACAGGGTGCCTGTCTCAGTACCCCTATTTTGGCCAGGTCTCTTATTTCTTCTATTTTGGAACATTCCATGGAAGCATCAGAATCAGTGCAGCTTGAAATTCCAGTACCAGAGTCAAGATCTCCAGTAACGAGCTGTCCTTATACTCTTCAGAAGATAAACAAAAAGGTGAAGTAAAGGAAAACAATATCACCCAGAATGCACGTGGTTACAACAGCCCAAACACATCCTGGCAGGGTTTCATAAAACATGTTGCTGTTTTAAAGCCTTCCAACGTATTAAAGAACTCAGAAAGAAGCCCCCAAACACCCCTGCCCCCCACGAACGCCACAACTGGTGTCCTCAGTACAGTGGCAAAGGGAGAGACTGCAACAGGGTCAACATGAGTAACAACAAACAGAGATAGGAAAACGTATCGCAGGGTCTTTTAATACTACTTACTTGAAAAGACTTGTGGAAACAGAGAGGATCCTGGAAGAAACAAGGCCAGGTGTTGCAGGTCATGTGGACTGCAATGGACTCTGGAGAAAGGTGCCAGGCTTACGCCTATATTTGAATACATCCTGGGCTAGGCAGGGCAGAGGTTGGTCCAATCAGGTGACCGTAATGACCAATGAAAAACCAGGGGAGGGTATAGCCAGGGAGAAGAGGGATATACAAAGTCAGTGAGTGCAGAAGGGGAGGAAAGGTGTTCGGTTTGGTCAGGAGCAGAGGAGGTGGACCACGAGACCTGCGAGGAGTGTGTGCTAGTTGGAGAATGAAGTAGAGGACACTGTTGGATTATATATAGAAATTGATGGTAAGGTGTTGGGTCTGAGAGGGTTTTTGCCCATTAGATGTGAGAGAGAGAGAGAGAGAGAGACAGAGAGAGAGAGAGAGAGAGAGAGAGACTAAATTGAACGCTGAAAGTAGAAAAGGGGGAATGTTGAAAGTAGAGAGGTGAGCTCTTGTGTATGTGAATGAGAGAGAGAGAGAATGTGATGAAGGGAAGTAAGAAGTTGGAGGTTAAAGGAAAGTAGAGGCAGTTGTAGGGGCGATAGCGAGTAGCTTGGAGAGAGGGGAAGACCAGAAGGAAGTTGGGTGTGGATTTTAGCGCTTGCCGAAAGATAGTTGTAAGACTAGGGGAGAGTGGGGGGAGTTCACCTCTAATGCGAGTGCTGGACATTGACCCCTTTTTCAAGAAGTATGACTTTGTTCATTATTTGCCTATTTCCCTCTTTGGTGGAGGTGGTACGATGGTTGGGGGTATCGCCAAGAAAATAAGTTGGTGTGTGAATTGGACCACACTGTTCTGATTGTTCAGGGTGGGGTGTGACAGATATTGGGAACAATTCAATAGAGGGTCTGTTTAATGTTCTTGGGTAAGAAATGCCCACAACAGTTCCAGGGTAGACAATTTATGGGGTTTGTGGATTTGATGGAGGTTTTCAAACCTGTCAATCAGAATTTCCTGTGATTGGCCCTCATGGAAAAAGGGAAGACACCTGTGCTGTGGGTCTGCTGAGGGATATGTCCAAGGATGCTCATGGCACACTCTGGTGTGGTTGCAAGAGGGAAGTGGCAAAGAATGTCCAGATCTCCCTTTTAATTATGTGGGGATGCAGTGTCACCCAGTCTTTTTTATTTGATTATTAATGATGTGGATACATGACTTTTGTAGGATGTCTACTGGGCTGGAGTCATTACGTTTCCCATACTGTAGTGTACTTTCAGACACAAAATCGGCCCATATACAATCCAATACAGACCTGTACAACTCTAGCACTATGTCATTCAAAGTAGTCTTCAGAATTGTTTCACCATCCTGCAGAGTGTTGGAGAACCCCCATAGTCAATAAGGGGGACAACAGCAACGTTGACAATTATTGTCCAAGTTCTCCCTTATAAACAGTTGGCTAAATATTTGGGAACGTAACCCAGAAAAGAAATGTGGCCTTGGGATAGGTGCACATTGTGCTGACTCCTTTCAGGGTGTGTCATGACTCTTGGTGGGACGATTAAGCAGGGGTTCTGTTTAATTCACTTGAGTTTGAAATGCACAACACTGTACAAGGGATTTATGGATATGCAAGTGTGGTTCAAGACTTTCAATTGGTATTGACTGTGGTAGATCTTCCAGAAGAGTGGTGACCATCCTTGGCTGAAGATCAGATGAGGGATATATGCTGCAATATTCATGGCATAGTCAAATATGATGCTCGTCTTTCCTTGCTTCTTCCTTCCAATTCTCTTTTCATTCATGAGGATTTTAAAATCCATCTATCATCTTCTCACTCATCTGTTACTTTGTTAACTATTCTTGGCTCTATCTCTCATGAATCCCAACTCCTCCCTCTCACACATCTGGTTCCACCCTTTCTCTTATTTTCTCTACTATTCATATTTCCTCATCTGTATCTGTGTTACCCCTCTATTCCTCTGACCACCTTCTCCTTTCTATCTCATATATCCTTTCGCATATTCCCGTTTGACACTGTTTCTCTACTACCTTCATGAGCTCTGTTCTTTTAAAATCTTTCTTTTCCTCTGCACTTTCTTCTCTCCCTCCTTCTACCGATGTCTTTTTATCTCTTTCCATCAACTCTGCTTCTGTTCTATTTTCTATGAGCCTTGCAGACACTCTTGATCTTCTCTTCCCCCCTTCGCCTCCTTTTGTTTCTTCTTCTAAACCTTCTCAGCCCTGCATGAACCCCACACATTGCTCAGCCCATCGCTCTTTGTGTAGGTCTGAGCAGTGCTGGTTTAAGCCTAGGGCTACCGCAGATCTGCATCTGCTATCTTTGCTTCATTCCTCTTTTGATTCTTTGCTTCTTGATGTTAAGCAAGGCTACTTCAGTGAAATTTTTGCCGCCTATGACTTTGCTAACTACTTCTCTTCCAAAATCTCTCTTCTTCGTTCTTCGATTCTATGCATGCCCATGACACCCTCCCTACCACCTCCTCTTCTTTTCCTATGAACTCTTTCCCTCCTCTCACTGAACCTATTTCTTTATTCCTATAGAACGCTCATCCAACTGCTTCCCCTACCAACCCTCCCCTTCCTCTCTCATTCCAGTCATGTATTTGTCAGTTCTCTCATATTTTTCTGCCATGTTTAATTGTTCCCTCAGTTCTTCTACTGTTCCCTCCTTTTTCAAGCATGTTGCTATGCTTCCCATACTTACAAATCTCACTCTTGACTTTTCTCTACCCTGTAACTTCCGCCCTATTTCTTTTCTTCATTTTCTCTCGAAATTACTTGAGCGGATTGTCTATTCCCAGGTCCCCCATTTTATCCCTCTGCACTCTCTTCTCCTTGTTTGTCAGTCTGGTTATTAGGGTCTATTACTCTATTGAAATGGCTCTTCTTGCCATCTCTAAATTTTTGCTATCTTCTTGCTACTCTAAGCTCTCTTCACTCCTGGTTCTTCTTGACTTTTTGGCTACCTTTGATACAGTTGTACACTCGGTTCTTAATTCCTCTATCAGCCAGCTTGGCTTTCATGGTCCAGATCTTGGCAGGTTCAACTCCTATCTTTTTAACTGTACTTAGTCTGGTTCCTGGCCTGGAAAATTCCCTGGTCTTTCCTCTTTTTCCCAGTGTGCCCCAAAACTATTTCCTTGGCCTTTTTATGTGTTCTCGGTACTCTAGCCCTCTTGCTTCTATTATTACTTTGTTTGGTTTTGTTTATCACCTCTGAGCTGATGATATGCAAATCATGCTTCCCTCTCCTTTCTCAGACTCTATCCACTCTACACTGTCTGCCTGCTCTCCATCCAATCATGTATTCCTTCACACTACCTGCACATAAACCCTTACAAAACAGAGGTTTCCTTTTTTCCTGATTCCATTATTCCTCCTCCTCTTTCCCCCTTGACTAATTATGTCCTCCTTCTCTTCTCCATATCTCTTCTACTGCCCTTAATCTGGGTATAATTATTGATACCTCTCTTTCTTTTACCTCCCATTATTTTTCTATCTCTTGGTCTTCCTGCTTCTAGCTTTTTAACATCTGCAAGGCCCATTGGTTCCATGTTTTTGATGCAACCAATTACCTAATTTCTTCCCTATTTTTCTCATATCTGTTCTATTGTTGCAGCCTTCTCCTTGGTCTTGCTGCATGTCAACTTGTTTCTCTCCGTTTTATGTTTCATGCTTCTACACGTGTTCCCTATGCTCTCTCCCCATGACCCTATCTATGCATCTTTGCTGTCTCTTCATTGGCTCACCTTGGAATCCTGTCAACTCTTCACTTTCTTGTCTTTAGTGTTTAAATGCCTATATGGCCTTGCTAATCTGTCTCTCTTCTTTAATCTCTTTCTACACTCCATCTTTTTCTCTTCATTCTCAAGCTCTATTTCTCCTAGGTGTCCATCATCCACCATGTCCTTCCTCCAGCGTTTGTTCATTCTCGCTTTTAGCTCCAAAACATTGGAATTATCTTCCTTTGTCTTTGTGATATCTCTCCTCTTTGCCTCTTTTCAAAACCTGATTTAAGGAACACCTTCGTTCAGCTTAACTTTGACTTTATGTCCTATTTTGCCTTTTCTACAAATGTTGTACCATGAATTTGTTTTCTGTACGGCACATAGATGTTAGGCACTATATGAATAAAAATAAAATACAACACAATAGGGTGCAAGTACTTCTGAAATGCTACGTATGAAGGTATGCACTGATGCATTTTCATCTAATGTCTTATTTTTGTTCTTTATGTCAGGGACTTATCAGGGGGTCTGAGTGGTGATACAGAGATGTCCCTATGAGGAATTTGACCATCTGCACGGGGAGAGTGCACTCACCTGGGCTTTTTGATTTGTTGATAATAAAAATGAATGATGGGAGATCAACCTCTGAGAAATGTGTGAGACCATTCCGCACCCATTTTATCTGCTCACCGCACAAAACGCATAGTCATGTGTACTTCCAGAAGACACAGACTACTGGCGCCATATTCCCCTGTCATAATGTGACAGCCACAGGTACATCAAAGCATATCAAGAAGGGGGAAGGCACACCTTCCTCCAGCCATGGGCAGCCTAACTTAAATATCAAAGACCCCATGGAACTGCTTTCCCTTTGTATAATCCAGCTGGTGGCAGTGCATACTAATGAGGAATAGTTAAGGCAAGCCTGAAGGAGAGGCATGGTTGTCGGAACAGACAACAGGACGGCAGGGCTAACACCATTTTGTTATGCAGTGTGTCAACTTGAAGCTAGTCCCCACCCCTATGTATGCAATGCAGTAAAATGCATGTGTGGGTCCAATATTTACCATAGGCAAACCCCTGCTGAGCAGACCCCTTTCAGAGGGGGGACATATGTGATTTGAGGGTGACATGAAGTCTGCTATCACCACACAATGCAAGGAAAACCGGTGCTTTAATCAAGAGTCACAGAGGGCTCAGTAAACCAGAGATACACTTTGATCTACAACAGACAGGAAGATGGGTGGGACTTAGGTATATGTTGTCACCCCTCTACTTTTCCTGGTGCAGAGCACTCTGGTCCTGACCTCATGCATGAAAAAAGATTGTTGGTGGGGACCCAGGATTGGTTCATTAGGGGAGGCTTAGCCTGCACCAATCACTGGGGACTATATGGCATTCAAAGGGGACTAAACCCCTCACTTACGAGATCATCCAGTGACTTTGGCAGGAGTAAGAAGAAGGACTCATTTGGACCCAGGGTGATGGTACAGTGCATGCTAATAAGGAATAATTAAGGCAAGCCTGAATGAGAGCCTTGGTTGCCAGAACAGACAACAGGAAGGCAGGGATAACACCCTTTTGGTATGCTGTGTGTCAACTTGAAGCTACTTCCCACACCGCTGTATGAAAAGCAGTGAAATGCATGTCTGTGTTAAGAATTTCAAAGGCACGGTACACTCCAGATGAGGACTCTTTCTACTTGCCGGGGATTCCACGCACAATTAAAACAGTTTTATTTTATGTATTACAAATTCAGTTTGAGAATGCACCCAACCCGACTCATACCCCCCTTTACAAATACCCTGGGCTGCAATGGACCATGAACCAGGCTGGTGTGTAATAATACAATATTTATTTATTTTTAAATTGCAATGAAAATCACAAAAATTTAATTTAGGGCGGCAATTACCAGTGTGGTGATAATTACACTGTAAATTGATAGAATACACTAGTTTGACCTTGTTACACAAGATATACAACGTACAATTGAATAAAGGCAAGATTAATTTTTGGGTGGTATTTGCCGATAGCACCACAGTTAATGTTTGCCCCTGCAACAATCCCTCAAACCCCTATTAACTGAATTTTGTGTGGGTATAAATGAGTAGCAATGAGTCATGTATACTATGCAACAAACAGAACGAAAATCTGACCTTCCATCCATGCATGGGAGGCAGAATCAGATTGAAACCCTTGAAATTGAGCAAAATAGCACACAGTATTGCTAAATAGTTATTTTACATGTGCGGTTGAATGAATAAGGCAAAAATGAGTATAGCAGTTTCAAAGAAGTCAGAAAACTAGCAGACTATAAGGCAATATACTAATAAAAGGCATACAGTACAGAAAATCCACTTTGGAAGGAAAACACAGTGCAGCAAAATCACACGCGGAGAAATTACAATGTATTCATTTCACGGTTTTAAAGTAGAAAAACGGTTGGACATTTGGGCTAAACAAGTAAATCGGAATGTGGTTTTGATGCTAAGGTAAAAAGACACCTGAGATGTAGGATATGAAAGTGAAAGGGTAACTCTGAATGAAATGACAGGATGGGATTGTTAAAGGGGAAGGATAAAAGGGTTTTAAAATGAAAGCGGTTGCACAGGGAAAATCGGTTTCAAAAGAAAAATGACCAGTTTTACTGAGACTATATTTTAGTGGCTAGATTTTCAAAAAGAGAAACGTTGCCTGTGAAAAGGGTTAAGCTGCAGTTTGAAGCCCCTCACACCGTGTGTCTCAATTTAACAAAGCAAGGGATGCAGTTTGTGGTTACTGGGGAAGGGACATACAACAAGCAATTGAATGGGGTACCTTGGACAGCAAACTGGGTTTCAGTACTGCGAGCCAAGATCTGGTTACTGTGCAGCGGCGGGCTCTCCTTGAAGTGACAGCTGGGCCTAGTCTGGTCACTGGAGACAGCGAGGTCCATCAGCTGGGCAAGCCGGTAGCAGGGCAAAAGCCGGTATGGTCACAGGATACTCCCAAAAAGGGTACCACAGCTTTCCTCCTTTCCCCCTGAATTATTGGGATATTGTAGGGTTTTAATTCTGGATCAGAGGTTCAGCCTGGGTAAGACCAGATACCTCTGTCCTGGTTTTTTTCAAATCTGGAATCGTGCAGGGTGAATGGGGAATATCCGGATCTCTGGAGGTTGAGTTATGAATGCTGGATTTTCTTAAATTTCTGTCTGTCAGATTTTCTGGAAGGTCTCCCCTGAACTTTGAATTTTTCTACCGTTATAGGCCAGATGACATCTGAGTATCTTTACTATGTGGGCAGAACTAAGCTAGACATACCTCTCAATCGGCTTCATAAGCCTATGGAAGTCACCTCCTCCCTGTCAGCCGGTTGGACTCAGGGAATGACATCAGTTTTATGGTGTGTGCTTTATGATGTACATAGCCATCCCACAGTTGCTTTTGCCAAAATCACTCATGACACAAAAATGCACATTTTTACAATTGTTAGGCTTTTGAAAATCACATAGGCAGATTCCATATTTTACACAGGACCTGCCCTTCCAACTCCCAAGTTTGTACGATGTTGTTTAGTCCTTCTAATAATCTTTTGCACTTTTTGGTGGGAACCATTTCCCCTAAAAATATCCAAATGTATATATGTATGCATATTATCACAGAGCATGTTTTCATTCATTTTCAGAAGCTGTACCATTTATGCTTTTCCCAGAAATAACATTGTCCTGGTATTTACGTCCCCAACATGCTAGGAAAACTGACAATGTCTTATTTTAATGGTGCAAACATGCCATTTAAACAGTAATAAGTTCACATTAATATGTCTTTTAATTACTGAAATAAATGGCATGATCTGAACAGTCTCTGAAATCAAAAGGGCTGGCTTTGTTTTCCAAATATGGGCATTCCTTCCAACCCCCAGCCAAATGTCAGACTCTAGTCAGTTTAGCCCAATGTTGCCATGGATTCACCTTTGAAGTCCTTCAGTTTGAGTTGAGGTGATGTGTCCGAGGATTTCACTCCTATGTGCCAGAGTAGTCCATTGTCTGATGCTGGAGCACTTCCTCTTCATCTGACAAGGTTGTTTGATTCTCCACCTTGGCCCATTCATAGTTTCAAGGGGGCTGGTCCACTTGGGGAAGGTGATTCTGTTCCCAGGGGAGGCAGGGCCCTTTGAAGCCACGGCCTGCCAAACCTGTTCTGCTGGCCTCAAACACACACATTATTTTTTTCTTGCTTTCTGTCACAGAAACCAGTCATTTTAGGAATACATCTCATATTTATTTTAAAGCAAGCCCCCATCACATTTCTATGCAAGCACAGGTCCTTAGTTTAACATTTCACTTTTTAAAAGGCATTTTCTTGTTTGTCAAAAAAACATTTTACACATGGGTTACTATTCCTTGGATGTCCCTTTACAAATGCGGCTTTTACTCGCATCGATATTCTGAACATTATTTGTAGCCCATGTCAATATTTAATACACATAAATCTGTCCAACACAAGGGTTCTCTGAAACTGACATCAAGCAAAAGGAGAGAGAGAGCTTTTTCTGAAGGGTTTGAACAGTGTTAGATTATTGCAAAAGTAAAACATTTGCCGTGCGGCATGGAGTCAATTCTTCTGCTGTTTTACAGATTTGACTTGACACATCATGTCTTTCAGGGAGCACTGCCCTCCTTTGCTTTTGTATAGCCTGAAGATAAATGGGCATGGATGTGTCTTACTGGAACCAGCTGTGTAATGTTGAAAAATGGAAATGGCATCAGTGCAAAGCTATTTTAAATGCAGGACATTTCCTTTTCTTTAGTTGGAAGTATTTAAGCTGGCAGCATAGCAGCGCTACACTAGACTGCTTTTGAATTCTTCCTTTTAATGCAAATGAAGAAAATGACTTACAGCAATTCTCGGGCTGTTCTGTTTCATCTCGCCCCATATGTGCCTGGTAAAGACAGTGCAGCCATCATTTTTGTGACTGCAAAACGCAGTTTTGAAGCAAGGCAATAGTGCTCAACAGAGCCAGTGCAGTTATTCTGCTGGTAATTGCCGAAGTGCAGTTTGGTGCTGTGGGGGAGTTCTGCTGGGCTCTTGAATGTACCCTACATCTGGGTCCACTATTTACTGTAGGCAAAAACCTGCAGATCTGACCCCTTTCAGAGGGGAGAAGTGTGTGATTTGAGGGAGACAGTAAGTCTGCTCTTACCACATACTTCAAGGGTGGCCTGCGCTTTAATCAAAAGTCAAAGAGAGCTCCGTTAACCAGAGAAACACTTTGATCTACAACAGACAGGAAGATGGGTGGGACTAAGGTATATGCTGTCACCCCTCACCTTTTCCTGTTGCAGAGCACTCTGGTTATTACCTCATGTATAAGAAAAGATTGTTGGTGGGGACCCAGGATTGGTTCATTTGGCATTAAAAGGAGGCTGAACACCTCACTTACAAGATTATCCGATGACTTCGACAGGAGTAAGAAGAAAGACTCATGTGGACCCAGGCTTCAGGTACAGTCAACCTTACATCTTCTGCCAGTGAATGAAGGCCAGGATTTCCAAGAGAGAAGCATGATACCTCCCCTAAACATCTCCCAGGGAACAGAGGCAGATACTAGACTCTGAGGACCCATCCAGCAGCTCCAGAACCATTACACAGCCAGCACATAGTGCTAGTTTCTGCCAACAAGCTTCCTAGGTGGGAAGTGCCGGAGAGTCTCTGAACAAAGGGCAAGGCCGTTGCCAGCAAACACTCTCCTAAGCTTTGGGCTGTCCACCTTGAAAGGATGCCACAAACCCTGCGAAGAAGCTAGAAGTGCCACACAACCATCAACCAGCGTCCTTCTTTTAAGGACATTTTTGAAACATTCGAGCCCTCGAACTGCATCCATTTGCACCACTGACCGGTGTCACACCGCAGTCACCAGAGCAATCCGAGCCACCTCGACCAGTGCCCCGCTCCTCCAACTAGCACAGAGACAATGATTATTGGTTGTGAGCCACCACGCTGGCCAGCCTGCAGTCATCCATCTAGCCTTGCCTGCTTAAATGCTTGCTGGCTGATACCTGCAGTTGTCTCCTACCACAAACTCTGTTTTAGGACCTGCCGAGCGCCCTGGAACCGCCTCAACGCTGTTGAGCATCAAGAACTTCTCAAGCACCAGGTACATTGTGGTTCTGCCCCACTGGGTCCTTCTCCCAGTGACAGTTACAACCCTTTGCCCCTTGGTTCTGAAAGCAAATAATCTTGAACAGTAATACGGATTACTTTACCAACTATCCTCCTGTCAGTATCCAGAGAGTATTCCTTTCCTTCATGGTACAGTCTGTCCTCTGTGTTCCTTTACAGGGTGGGTTATATTATGTAGTGTGCTAGAACTATCTGTTGTAGTAATAATAAAGTACATATTTTTATACAACCTTGACTGGACAGTCCCTTTTATCATTGCGTAATAATTGTATTTTTGCTGTGTTGCAACTGGCCACGATCCACACCTTGCAGAGATAAGCATGCCGTTCCATCCACATTACCAAAAATTGGACAAGGAGGTTTATAAATGACTTGTGTTCAAATCTGTTCAGATCCCTTTTTGTGAATTAGAGGTGTGGGTCTGATTGATGGTTTGGAAACCGATGTTCATTTCTGGACCATTGGTTCCCCGGAAGTTGACATCCCTGTCACATTGGTGGCAAGTGGTCGGATCAGTTGGAGACTTGCACACAGCATAGTCATCCAACAATAAAAGTGTTGTTGCAGGCCATGTTTAGTCACTGTTAGGTATTTGTAATAGTCATTGAGCTTGACATGGAGACTGTAAAAGGCATGACCAAGGATGTCCTGCCCAGCGTATTTCAAGAGAGTAGACTTCCCCACAGGACTATGGTTAATAATCCTGAGTTGTTGACCTGCCTCTAAGATTTGGTAGAAGCAAGGGTGGTTGTGGAGAAGCCGCCAAGGGACGAGTTAGGCCAAAGGGACAAGAACTTCCAGAGGGCATAAATGATGAGGACGACCGCATGAGCTGTTTTTCTCACCAATCATCCACCGGGGTGCAAGTGTGGTTTCTCAACACTTGAGAGTGTCAGCAAGGATAGGGGTTAGTGTGGCATCCCAGAGGTCCAATCTCTAAGTGTCCCAGTAATTTTTCCAGCTGTTAATGCGTTAGCGGCAAGAAAGCTCCTGCTTGAGGAGAGGAGACTAGCGCTAAAGGAACATAAACAGCAGCACAAGGTCAACATAGAGCTGCGCAAGCTCACGCTTGAATAGAAGAAGGAGGCCAGCAGATCTGCCTCTAGCGAAAGCAGCAGTAGTGGCTCAAAGCAGAGTGCCAGGTTAAGTCCCGATGGCACATCCCCGAAGACTTAATACAGGCTTATAAAGTGGGTAAGGATATTTTTTACTGGTTTGAGGCACTCAAGCTGGCTTTCCAGCTACAGGAGGTGGATGAGGTACTCTGGGGTGCAGCCCTGATGAATCACTTACTGACACGGGGACTTCTTCAGTTAACTCTTGAGGAAAGGCCTGCATATGGGAACATGAAGGCAGCCCTCCTCAGAAAGCTCTGTAAAACTGCAGAACAGTATCTCAAGAGCTTTAGAGAGCTCGGAAAGGAAAGTGGGCAGACATTTGAAGCATCACACACTTGTCATTGAAATAAATGACCGGGTGGTTGACTGTTAACAAAGTTGACACATTTAAAGGGATCTACAATTAGATTGCGTGTGAGCATATGTTGAAAAATGTTGAGGTTGACTTACACCAGCATCTTGTGGACAAGACTATCACAGACCCTAGGGAGCTTGCAAAGGCTGCTGAGATGTTTGTGAGTCCAGAAAAAGGCTCAGACAAGCACACCCAAACCCAGAAGAGAAATTGGCAGACAAAAAAGTAAACAAGGATGGGAAGGACAAAGGTCCAACCAAACCCCCTTCAAAGTCAGGTCCCCAAAAGAACGAAGGGAAACCCCCAAACTCTAGTTCAGCCGTGCACATCAAAAGGAAGAGAACATGCACCCCTAACACTGGTAAACCTGCGTTCACACCACCCATAGGTTGTTTTGTGTGTAAGGAGCTGAGCCATAGGAAAGGGGATCATGCTTGCAGGGGCTTACCTTAGCAAGTGATATTGAATGTTGGACTCATTGGAGAGGCCATCATCAGTGTGTGCCTCTCAGAGGAGGACTATCCACTAGGCCAGTGAGTGGTCAAATGTGGATTGGTTACACTGAGTGGGAACAGAACCGGGTCTCAGAAGAAACCGAAGTTCCCAATAATACACGACTCTCTGGAACACATGTATATCAACGGACACAAAACTCCTGTGGTCCGAGACACAGCAGATAGCGTCACTACTGTCACCCGGCATTGGGTACAGCCAGGTCAGTACATTGCTGGGCCTGATTTGGGCCTAAGTGGGTTTGATGGTAAGAGTAACTGCCCCTTGGTGATAGTAGAGCTCAGCTGGCAAGGTGAAATGATCTAGCACTGTGTAGCAGTGAAAAACTCCATCCCTGTCCCATGTATGTTGGGTAATAATCTTTCTCATCCAGAAATTGTTGCAGTGGCTACACGATCAACGGTCAAAGAGAGCACCAGATTGAACACTGAGAGCCTTAGGGTCTGGAGGGCTCCCAGAGGGCTTGTTGGAAGGACCAGAGTGGCCGGTAGCCCCTAGTCCAGTTACACAGACTACTGAGTCACCTACTCCTGCGGGACAGGGACTAGTAGCCACTGAAGACCCTACTTTGGTAGCAGTGGACCCTGTCTTCAGAGTTGCCTGGCACAGCACAGGAACCTGAGGTGGAGGACCAGGTGTGTACAGATCTGAAGGGTCTGCCCAAGCTGGATGAGTTTGCATCAGCTGGGAGCCCAGGTTAGACTGACTTATTCACAGCCCAGAAAGAGTGTCCCATGTTTACAAACAATTGAACAATCATCTTTTCATCTAAAAACAGAAGATAATGTTGGCTTTCTGTTTCTGTATTACTTTAACATCTGCACTCAGATGCAATCTTTTTGCCGAGTTCCTTTGTGGATATGAGCTCTACATATCCTCAACTACATACATGCTCTGACAGGTCTGTACAGCAGGCAGAGGAGCAGGTTACAGGTGGGGCCCCTGGACTGTTCAAAGTGTACTGGGAGGATGGACTCCTGTACAGTGAGCCAAAATACTGAGGTCGAGGGCATCAGGAGATTGGTGATTACCCAATGCCACAGAAAGTTCCTTTTGGATTTGTCTCACTAAATTCCTTTAGCGGGTCGCTTGGGAATGACTAAGACATCGGACTGGTTGTCTGCACACTTTTACTGGCCTCAGTTAAGTTAAGCAATTTGTCCAGTCCTGCCCGACTTGTCAAGCTTCTGGCAAGTCAGGCGGTGCCACAAAGGCCCCCTTAATTCCACTACCCGTGGTTGGGTGCCCTTTCAAGAGAATAGGCATGTACATTGTGGGTCCTTTGGATCCTCAAACCAGATCAGGGAACAGATATATCTTGGTGGTGATGGACCACACCACAAGATACCCTGAGGCTGTCCCTCTGTTGAGCATCAAAGATCTGTGGTTGCTAAGAATCTGATTGGGATATTCTCCAGAGTTGGATTCCCCCAAGGAAGTCATTTCTGACAGGGAATCAAACTTCATATCAGCATATATGAAGGCTATGTGGGAAGAGGGTTTAATTTAGTTTAGTTTATTATTTGTAGAGCGCACCAAACCCTGAGGTATCTAGGCACTTGAGCATAGGTAATTGTTACAAGTACATACACATAAAGTCAGTTGACAAGTGGCTTGATGACATTGGTTACAGAATTAATCAATGTGCCACATCAGGAAAAAATACAGTGAGGCTGCAGCAACTGAGCAATATTTCACAGTTGGCTTTAGACCAAGGTACGACGGGACAATAAAAGTAGCAGACTGGAAGACAACCATACATAAGGGATGAGACCACAGTATTAGAGCCAGGGCAAAACCATAAACAATGCCCTAAGAATAAACAGGCAAATACAAATAGTAAGATCAGCGCAGCCTAGGAACAGTAGGTGGATATAAGTGGAAGGTGCAGTGGGTGTTGAATTTAATGTAGCTGGACAAAGAGCCTGGTTTTCACTTTAGATCTGAAGCGCCAAAAAGACAGTTCAGCCCTGATGGCTGTCGGAGGGAGTTCCAGCACTTTGCAGCTAGCACAGGGAAGCTTGACCCATCTGGAGTTTTCATTTTAAACTTAGGGATGTTGAGGCATTGTGAATAGAAGGATCTTGTAGGTCTGGCGGGTTGGTTCCTAGAAAATGTGTCCACCAAATATTTGGGTGCAGTGTTTGGCAGGCATTTCTGCGTGATGACGAGCGTGCGCGTTGAAATTCGGTCGCGCACTCGGAGCAAGTGTGTATCCCATCTGATAGCAGAGATATGGTTACAGCTTGCAATATGTAGAGCAGACCTGAGTGCATTGTTCTGAAGGACCTGTAACTTGTTCAGATTGCATTCGGTAGAGCCTAGGAATAAGGTATTGCAATAGTCCAACTTAGATACAATCAATGCCCTAGCAAGCGTAAGGTAGCTGTTGGTAGACAAGTAAGGTTTGCAGGCATTTATCAGTTTGTTGGTGTATGCTGTAGTTGAGGCTTTAATATTGACATGGTTTTTGAGGGAGAGAGTGGAGTCTAGGTAGACGCCTAAAGTTTTGATGTCATTGGCAACTTTAATGATGTTCCCATCAATGTTTAATGTCTTGTAGCATGTATCGATTTTGTTTAGACGAGCTTGATATCCAATGATCAGAAGCTCTGTCTTGTCATTTAGACAAAGGCTGTGGGCTGCCATCCATGTCTGTATTTCATGTCTGTATTTGGAGGTAAATTTTGTTGAACATTTTGGATTCTTTTTAACAGCCACCAGAGAGCGTGATGAGGACTTGGGTGTCATCTGCATAATTTGTGTAGGTGACACCCAAGCTATCAAGACAATCAAAGAGGAGCTTTGTGAAAATGTTGCAAAGCGTGGGTGAAACACAAGAACCCTGTGGGATGCCACAATGGATGGGAACTGGATCAGCAGACGCTGTAGGTGCAAAGAACCTTCTTGTTCTGTTCAAAAGAAAGGATTGGATCCAACTAGCGGCATTCAGAGAGAACGCTTCAGCTGTGTTCAAGTGTTTGATAAGGATCTGATGGTCATCCAGATTAAACTCTGTTGATAAATCCAGCAGTAAGGGGATGGCCAGCTTTCCTTTGTCTCTGGCTTCATCAATTTCTCAACCCTGATTGACACAGGCCCAGAAGGTGGTTGTCTTCCAAGTGTTTTGGGATTTCTAGGTAGGCTGCTCCGTCTAGTATTTTCAAGAGGCATGGGACTGTTGTCATGGGTCTGTAATTAGTAGGTATGTTTGGATCTAGATTAGGTTTTTTGAAGAGATGCATAACCCATTCCTCTTTAAGATTGCTAGGTACTGCACAGCTTTTGAAGGATGAGTTAATCAAGGCAATGATGAACGGCGCTAGCTCTTCTGCTCCTTCCATATTAACTGAGGCAGGGAAAGTGTCTAACTGGCATCTTGAAGGTTTTAGGCCAGTGTGGAGTCACCTACCGGTTTCTACCTCCTTCCATCCACAAAACAATTGGCTTGTTGATCAGTTCAATAAGACCCTGAAAGGATTGGTAGGTGTCTTGGAAGAGCACCTGAGGAGGAAATGGGATATTCTCCTGCCATGTCTTCTGTTGACCTGCAGGGAGATGCCACAGAACGAAGTAAGGTTGAGAACCTTTGAGCTTCTGTTTGGACACCCTGTACGAGGTTCCCTCAGTCTAGTGAAGGAGGGATGGGATGCAAACCCTCATACTCTACACGAGATGTGGTGTATTATGTACTCAGAATTCAGTCTTGAATGGCAAAGTAAATGGAAGAGTCAACAAAGAATCTAAAGACCAGTCAGGAGCTGGTGAAGCACTGGAATGACACGAGGACCACAGTGACAGTCTATTCTCCAGGCCAGTGAGTGTGAAATATTGAGCCTGTCAAACCCTGTGCCCATCAGGACAAGTGGACTGGGCATTACAGTGTGCTGAAAAAGTAAGTGATGTGAATTATCTCATTGATGAGAAAGGACCTAAACATATGTGTAGGGTCTTTCACGTCAACCTGCTAAAACCCCTTTACAGCCACAATGACTTGGTCATGCATTAGTGACTGATGGAGAGACTGAGGAGGAGACCGATCCCCTCACAGACCTCTTGCACACTGAAGCCACAGATGGGTCAGTTGAAGGTGTCAACATTGCAACAGGCCTGTCAGAACAGCAACTGACAGACTGTCACTGTTTACTGGGACAGTTTGCAGGTCTGTTTTCACTGACTCCCGGTCACGCAGATTGGTGCACCTATGATGTGGTCACTGGAGACCGTAAGCTGGTGAAGAGTAGGATTCACCAGATGTCTGATAAGGTCAGCGACACCATCAAGGAGGAAGTTTCCAAGATGCTGTCCCTAGGAGTTATATAGCCATCGCTCAGCCCCTGGGATAGCCCAGTGGTACTGGTCCCTAAAAAGACTAGTGTTGGGACAACTGAGTTTGCTTTTGTATGGACTACAGGGGGATCAATTATGTCACAAAGACAGATGCTCACCCCATCCCTCGGGCAGATGAGCTCATTGCCAAGCTCAGTGCTGCCAAGTACACGAGTATTTTGACTTCACAGCAGGGTATTGGCAGGTCGCTTGACAGATGGAGCAAAAGAGGGGTCAGCATTCTCAACCCCGGAAGGACATTATCAGTTCACTGTATTGCACGTTGGATTGAAGAATGCCCCTGCCCAGTGGTGGTGCTAGGTCTGGAAAAGACCCAGGAATATGTTAATGTCGGAACTGTCAGGACTGAGGTCTAGCTAGCCTTTTGGTTGTAGCTCCTGAGATTCTATCCGGGCTACAACCAAAAGAGCAGGGGCTGTATCCATCTTGTACCCCACCCCAGCAAAGACTCTGCCCTGGCCACATTTCAGAAGATGGTTAACCAGATTTTGTCTGGACTGGAAAACTTCAGTGCAGTGTTTTCTATTTAGACGACATTGCTGTGTTCAACCACACCTGGGCAAATCATGTATCCCACCTGAAACAAGTGCTTCAGGTACTGCAGAATGCAGGCCTGACTATCAAGGCCACAATGTGCCAGATACCACAGGATATCGTAACTTATCTGGGCCACCTGGTCGGTGGAGGTAAGAAACAACCTCTCGAAGCAAAAGTACAGACTGTGAAGGATTGGGACATCCTCACCACACAGACACAGGTGAGAGCCTTTCTAGGTCTCACTGGGTACTACCGGTCATTCATCAGAGTGTATGGGACCATTGCCATGCACCTGAATGATGTAACTTCCAAAAAGGTTCCAAAGAAGGTAACTTGGACCCCCGTCTGTCAAACCTCCGTTCAGGATTTAAAGGATGATTGTACAGGAATTCATTATCCAGATGGATGCCTGTAATTTTGGGGTTGAAACAGTGTTAGCAAAGCTGAAATCGCAAAGGGTAGAGCAACCTGTCACCTACATTAGTAGATGGTTGACAAACGGGAAAGGGACTGGGTTGTCATAGAAAAAAAGGTGTATGTGTTCATGTCGGCTATAAAGAACCTGAAACCCTACATCTTTGGGTCTCACTTAATGATCCAGATGGGTCACAGGCCTCTGTGATGGTTAATGGCCATGCACAGGTAGAACCTTAAGCTTTTGCATTCGGCCATATCGCTACAGGCATTAGACATGGCTATCCAGCACAAACCAGGCTCCCAGCTTGGAAATACAGATGGCCTCAGCCAGTACTTTTACCTTGATGATGAACTAGACCCTCAGTAGGGTGTTGGTTCACATTTTGAGGCTGGGGGCATATGAGGAATTGGACCATCTGCACAGGGAGTGTGTGCTCGCCTGGGTTTTTTGATTTTTTGATAATAAAAATGAATGCTGGGAAATGTGTGAGGCCATTCTGCACTCATTTCATCTGCTCACAGCATGAAATGCATAGGCATGTGTACTCTGGGAAGACACAGCCTACAGGTGCCATATTCCCCTGTCATATTCAGCTGGAATGTGACAGCCATGGGTGCATCAAAGCATCTCAAGAAGGGACAAGGTACACCTTCCTCCAGCCATGGGCAACCTAACTTAAATATCAAAGGCCCCATGGATCTGCTTTCCTTTTGTCTAATCTGGTTGGTGGCAGTGCATACGAATGAGGCATAATTAAGGCAAGCCTGGAGGAGAGGCTTGGTTGCTGGAACAGACAACAGAAGGCAGGGCTAATAGCCCTTTTGTATGCAATGTGTCAACTTGAAGCTAGGTCCCAACCCTCTGTATGAAAGGCAGTGAAATGCATGTCTGGGTCCACTATTTACCGTAACCAACCCCCTGCAGAGGTGAGCCTTTTCAGAGGAGAGAAGTGTGTGATTTGAGGGAGACAAGGACTCTGCTCTTGCCACATACTTCAAGGGAGACCTGGGCTTTAATCAAGATCAAAGAGAAACTTTGATCTACAACAGACAGAAAGATGGATGAGACTTAGGTATATGTTGTCACCCTTCACCTTTTCCTGTTGCAGAGCACTCTGGTCCTGACTCATGCATAACAGAAGATTGGTGGTGGGGACCCAGGACTGCACCAATCACTGGGGCCCATTTGGCTTTAAGAGGGGGCTGAACCCCCTCACTTATGAGGTCATCCGATGACTTTGACAGGAGTAAGACAAAGGACTCTTTTGAACCTGGGCTGAAGGTACAGTCTACCTTACATCTTCTGCCAGCAAGGGAAGGCCGGATTTCAAAGAGGGAAGTGAGATTCCTCTTCCTAAACATCTCCCAGGGAACAGAGGGAGATGCCGGAATCAGAGGACTCGTCCGGCAGCTCCAGAACTGGTACCCAGCCAGAAACAGCTTGCCCAGTTAAGCTGTGCCAGCAAGCTCTCTAGGTAGGAAGTGCTAGTGAGGATCTGGACTAAGGACAAAGCTGTTGCCTGCTAACACCCTCCTGAGCTTTGGGCCATCTGCCTTGAAAGGGTGCCATGAGCCCAGTGTAGAAGCAAGGAGGAGTGCCACACAAGCATCATCCAGAGCCCATCCCAAGGACATTTTCTAGACAGTCGAGCCCTTGCACCGCTTCCGGCTGCACTGCTGACTGTTGTCACACTGCAGTCACCAGATCCATCCGTGCCACCTCGACCAGCTCCCCAGATCTGCAAACCAGCACAGAGACAACGATTCTTGGCCCTGTGCAACCGTGCCATACAGCCTGCTGCCATCCGTCCAGCCACACTTGTCAAACTGCCTGCCACCTGATACCCACATCTTTCTACGACCACAAACTCTGTCTTAGGAGCTGTCGAGCACACTGGAACCACCTCAACACAGTCGGGCATCAAGAACTTCTCAAGCACCAAGTACATTGTGGTTCTGCCCTCCTGGTCCTTCTACGAAAGCCCTTAGAGACAGTTATGACCCTTTGCCTCTTGGTGCTGAAACCAAATAACCTTGTACAGTATGTCTGATTACCAACTACCCTCCTGTCAGTATCCAGAACGCATCCCTTTCCTATGTCAAACTTTCTGTCCTATGTGTTCCTTTACAGGGTGGGTTTTTGTAGTGTGCTAGAATGGTCTGTTCTAGTAATAATAAAGTAGATATTTGAATACAACCTTGACTGGACAGTCCCTTTATCATTGGGTAGTGATTGTATTTTCGCTGTGTTACAACTAACTAACGATCCACACCTTGCAGAGATAAGCTTGCCATTCTGTCCATGTTACCGGAAATTGGACATGGAAGTTTATAATTGACTTGTGTTCCAATCTGTTCGGATCCCTTCTGGTGTACTAGAGGTGTGGGGCTGATTGATAGTTCAGAAAACGATATTCATCACTGGACCACTGGTGCCCCGAAAGTTGATTTGTCGCGGTCCCCTAGGAACTTAGCCATTAAGGAAGCTCATCAGGTACACAGATCTGGGTACAAACTGTAGTCATATTTTAAAGCCCAGCCCTTGGCTTCAATTTTTTATAAATTGAGTACTGACAGCCTTGCCAACACTCTTCTCATGAAGCCCTACATAAAATGTGATTTTTAGTGCTAAAATTACCCAGGACCAATAAACAAGTTTGACATGGAACACAAAATCAAGGTCTATGCCTTACTGTGGTATCCAGTATTGCTGTGAAAATGGCTGCCAGGTGGTGACATTTCTCTAAAAATGTATCCACCAGACAAACAACTCACCGAAATATTCTAGGATTGGAGGTAATAATATATAATTATACCACTCCTAGAATGTTTGGGGAAGGAATTTTAGGGGTCAGGAAAAAAAAAAGTTATCTACCTGGCGACATTATCATATGGAACCATTATTGTTAGTTCCTCATCTTTTTTATACAATCAATGTGTCTCTGTTTTGAATGTATCTACATTGATACAGCCAAATGCTGGAATGGCTTCAGACCAGGAGAAGCTGGATGATTATTCAAGATCTGTCATTTACCAGGGCATTAGGGTTATATAGCGGAAGGAGTATTTTTGTATGAATTTTTGTGAGGAGGTATGTGTGGAGGTTTTGTGTAGTGTAAACCTTGCTGAAGAGCAACACTAAGTGGGGGAAAGCAATTGCATACAGGAACTAAGGGAACTATAGATAAAGTGAAAGGGCATGGGAGGAAATCTTTGTTTTAAGGGAGCTGGTAAGGTCGGTTAGAGTGGTTCAAGCTGGAGGATGAGAAGGTCTTCAAAGATGTCCAGGCACAATCCACCAAGGCAGTCGATAATCAAGAGGGCTGGCACCCAGAGCCAAACAGGCAAGGAAGATCCAGACAAACAAGGAGATCAGGAAGAGGGTGGAACCCAGGGAACAGGAAGGCCCAAGGAGAGGGGAGAATGCCAGGAGGAGGGACCCACAACCTCCCAGGGGCCACAGGGCCAAGGGAACTAATCCCAACAGGAATGGACCCAGGAGGACAGGGGAAAACTGGAAGGCAGGAACCACAAGGAAGGGACCCAACAGGAGCTAAGGCAGCCCAAAAGGCCAGGGAACCGGACAAGGAAGCGGGAGCCAAGGAGCAGGAACCTGATACAAAGGCACCAAGCGACGGTAAGTAGGGAACAAACCGCGTTAAGACGCGATCTGTAGAGGGCCGGACGCTATTTACAGCGTCCGGCACGAAAGCGAGGCTCGGAACGCTTTCGGGGCTGCGCATGCATAGCGGCCGAGCGGGCACCAGAACGAGGCTTGGAACACAAGCTTGTCTGCCCGTTCCTGGTTACCCGTGAGGTTTGCGTATGCAAGCAAAGGTCTCGAGCGCCGGCCCGCTGCCTACAGCCACGATTCCCAAGCTTGTAATATGGGTACAACTGCCACGTCCGGGGGCCGACGCGACGAGAAGGCCAGGTAAGTGTCCTAACACCATACCCCCCCCCCCGGAAAGACCGGAAGAACCCGGCTTCCAAGGAAAACGGGCATAAAATTCCCTAACCAAACGGGGGGCATGAACGTTCTCAACAGGTTCCCAAGTGCGATCACAGGCAGGATAGCCCTTCCAGTCAATCAAATACTGCAATTTACCCCTAAAGAGACGGGAATCACATATTTCCTGCACCTCAAATTCAGGGGAACCCTCAACGTCAATGGCAGCGGGTCGGGGGCAGGCACGATGGAAGGGATCTGAATGATAAGCCTTTAAAAGGGATACATGAAAAACAGGGTGGACCCTCCAGGATCCTGGCAACCTAAGTTCAAAAGCTACTGAAGACACCCTCTTGACAATCGGAAAGGGGCCCAAAAACTTGGGAGCTAATTTCAAGGGTACGTTCCATGCAGGCAAATATTTGGAAGATAACCACACAAGATCTCCCACCCGAAATGGTGGCTCAGGGCTCCGATGCTTATCGGCCTGTCTCTTCATGGTCTCACGTGCCTTGGCCAGGGTACCAGCCGCTCGACGCTGCAGATTCTGGATATCGGTGACAAGGCGATCACCCGAAGGAACATTACTTGATCGTACTGGCGTAAAAGGCAGCAATCTGGGATGAAGGCCAAAGGTACAGAAAAAGGGACTTAGTCCGGTTGCAGAATGAACTGAATTGTTATACGCAACTTCGGCCAAATCGAGATGCGACATCCAATTTGTTTGGGAGGCATTAGCAAAACAACGAAGGTACTGTTCCAACGTTTGGTTTGTCCTTTCTGTCTGTCCATTGGTTTGTGGATGATAGCCAGAACTGAGTGCCCTATGGATGCCTAAATGCTGGCACAATTGACCCCAAAAGGAAGAGACGAACTGAGAACCATGGTCAGATATTATCTTGACAGGTAATCCATGCAGACGAAATACATTGTGCAAAAAAGCACGTGCTACTAGAGCAGCTGTGGGAATTCCTGGGAAGGGAATGAAGTGGACCATCTTGGTGAAACAATCGACGATAACCATGATACAGGTATGACCTTCGGAGGGCGGAAGATCGACAATGAAATCAGTGGCGATGGTATGCCAAGGAAAAGGCGGTGTTTCCATGGGATGTAAAAGGCCTACAGACTTCATGCGTGGAACCTTGACCTGGGCACAGATGGTACAGCATTCCACATAACGTCTGACTTGCAAAGTCCATTTAGGCCACCAAAAATGTCGAGAAATGAGTTCTTGCGTAGACCGAATACCACGGTGACCCCCTATCTTGGAGTCGTGAAAGCTTTGTAGGATTGTCTTGCGAAGCTCATCCGTGGGTAGGTATAACCTATTCTGGAAAAAAAAAACAATCCGTCCTTCTCCCTCAACTGGTGACGTCTCATCAACGTATCCCGAGAAGAATCAGACAAGGTAGCTTGTACCACCCTATGCAAGAACTATGGCAAAGCCAGTAGAAAATGCTTGGGAGCAATCACAGGCTGGTCTCGTCCTTCATGTTGCACATCATCAGCCAAAGAACGGGAAAGAGCATCCACCTTCACATTACTGCTACTGGGTACATAGGTGATGTGGAAATCATACTGTGAAAAAAAGAAGGCCCATCGAGCTTGGCGGGAGGTCCGACACTGCAGAGAGCGTAGAAATTGCAAGTTTCGATGGTCAGTGCGTACCTCCACCGGAAAGCGTCCTCCGAGAAGATGATGGCGCCATTCTTCAAAGGCGGTCTTGATGGCCAGTAGTTCCTTTTCGATAATGGGATAGTTCTGTTCACTAGCCGTAAGTTTTCTGGAGTAGTAGGCTACAGGGAACTCCATTCCGATGCTCAGATCTATCTGAAGTAGAACGGCTCCCACAGCAAAATCCAAAGAGTCGGCTTCCACGATAAACGGCTGGTCGTCTTGGGGATGATGTAATATAGGCGCGGAACTAAAGGCCTTCTTTAATTGCTCAAAAGAGGCGGCAGCATCATGCCCCCAAACAAAGATTCTCTTACTGCTGGTCAAACAGGTTAAGGGCGCAGATAATTGCAAAAAAGATGGAATGAATCTTCGGTAGAAATTAATGAATCCAAGAAAACGTTGAAGAGAATTTCTGTCGCTGGGAGCTTTCCATTCTAGGATTGCACGAACCTTGGCTGGATCCATGTGTATACCCGACGCACTGATTACATACCCAAGAAATTCAATGTGGTCTTGGTGAAAAAGACATTTTTCAAGCTTAGCGTAAAGGTTATTCACATGTAGCCACCAAAGTACCTCTTTTACATGTACTATGTGCTCTTCGGGATTTCTTGAAAACACCAATATGTCATCCAAATAAACCCAGACTGAGGTCCCGATTAAATCAGAAAATATATGATCCATTAGACGCTGAAAGACAGCTGTGGCATTACATAGCCCAAAAGGCATAACTCTGTATTCATAATGCCCGCTTGGATTCTTGAAGGCCGTCTTCCATTCATCTCCAGCCTTTATCCGTACCAAATGGTCGGCTCCACGGAGATCAAACTTGGAAAATATTCTTGACTCACGTAAAGATTCCAAAATGGATCGAATCAAGGGAAGTGGGTATCTATCCTTTCTAGTGATGTTGTTTAGTTGCCGATAATCAACACACGGGCACAGGGTACCCTCCTTCTTCTTTACAAAAAAACAGCGGGAATCCTGCTGGTGAATTAGAAGGAGCAACATACCCTTTCTGAAGACATTCTTCAAGATACTCCTGCAAAACCTCCTTTTCTTGAGCGGTCAGGGAGTACACCTTGCCATGTGGAATCACAGCGTCGGGTAACAGGTCGATGGCACAATCAAAAGATCTGTGAGGAGGTAAGGGAATGTCCTTAGGTTCAGAGAAAACCTCATGAAATTCAGCATATTCAGAGGGAACTGAAGAAACTGAGAGTAAGCGTGGCACACCAACCCCTTCAGTCTGGGTGGCAATCGATGATTGCGTTGAAGAAGAACCAATATGGCAACAGTCCTGCACACAACGATCAGAGTTGAAAACCAAGGTCCGAGTCTGCCAGTTGATGTTGGGGTTATGGTGCAATAACCAAGGCAATCCCAAAATGATCGGATAAGAGGGAGTCTTGATGACATCCAGAGAGTTCTGTTTGTGATGTTCTTCAATCCACAAACTCAGTGTCTCGGAATGTTGATGGACCGGACCCGAAGACAACGGGGTACCGTCAATAACTTCCACCACTGAAGCACAATTCTTTTCAATCAAGGCAATACCATTCCTGATGGCAAAATCAGCGTCCATATAATTTCCAGACGCTCCACAATCCAATAATCCCAGTACCTTAATGGGTTCTTTTCCTGACCAAGAGACCTTGAGTGTTAAGACCATAAGCACGACTGGTTGCATGGGTTGTCGGACTTGTGCTGAATCGGGAAGGACTGTAGAAGAAGAAGAGAGGCCCATCGTCGCCTTTCCCATAAACGATAGGCCATTCAGTTTTCCGACTTCCGAAGTGGTCTTAATGGACAAGTACTGAGATAATGGCGGGAGGCCCCGCAATACAGGCACAACCGTAGGTCACGTCTACGTTTCTTCTCGGCATCAGATAGGGGACCTCTGACCGCTCCCAGTTGCATAGGTTCAGGAGCTGGTTCAGCCGAGGTAGATGCTTTGACTGGCACTGGCATGAATCTTGGAAATGACCTTTCCAAACGGCGCCTCTCACCCCTTCTCTCAGACAACCTGTGATCGATCCGCATCACTTGTTCTTGCAATGCTTGCAGGTTTTCTGGTTCTGGAATATGGAGAAGTTCATCCTTATATTCCTTTCTCAACCCCCTACGAAAAAGGGTTTTCTGAGTAATCTCAGGCCATTGTGAATCTGTGGCCAGCTGACGAAAACGGCTGATGTAGGTGATTATATCACTGGATCCTTGCTTCAGGTCCATAAGCTGATTTTGCGCAGCAGCGGCGAGGTTGGGAGACTGGAACACCTCCAGAAAAGCCTTCTCAAAGGCCACAAAATCCACCAGAACTGGATTCTTGGCAGCTACCAAAGGAGTGGCCCAGGCCAATGCGTTTCCGGTTAGATTTCCCAAAATGTACCCAATCTTAGCCTTATCCTGAGTGAAATGCGTAGGGCGGCACGAAAAATGTATTGTACAATGATTGCAAAATTCTGCCACCCGTCTAGGATATTCGTCAAATTGTATTGGGCTGGTCTGAGCCATCACAGTCTCTGCAGAGGTACTGGGGGTAGCCCCTTGAGCTACAAGCTGACGTAAGGCCAAATTCTCCTGATGCAATACTGTCATCTCGGCGCGTAGGGCCCTGATTTCATTCCTCAATTCCTCAGAATCCTCCATTTCAGAATCGGAACTGGTTGTTAGGCGTCTTAATCTGTTAAGCTGCGCGTCTCTGGAGCGCTGCATACCTGAAGTTTCAGTTGCTGGTCTCGCCGGTGACGCCAGACTGGTAGACCTTCAAATGTAGTGCAGAGATTGTAACGCTAGCACCGACCCCGACCTAACCCTAATGGAACAGGGATGGATTGGAATCACCTCCCAACGCCACTGGCTCACCTCCCTGCGGATTAAAGTGACGCCGGGACAGTGCAAGCACAGACAGGGAGGTGATGAGGTGTTGAGCTGGTACGTTCCGTTAGAGTGGTTCAAGCTGGAGGATGAGAAGGTCTTCAAAGATGTCCAGGCACAATCCACCAAGGCAGTCGATAATCAAGAAGGCTGGCACCCAGAGCCAAACAGGCAAGGAAGATCCAGACAAACAAGGAGATCAGGAAGAGGGTGGAACCCAGGGAACAGGAAGGCCCAAGGAGAGGGGAGAATGCCAGGTGAGGGACCCACAACCTCCCAGGGGCCACAGGGCCAAGGGAACTAATCCCAACAGGAATGGACCCAGGAGGACAGCGGAAAACTGGAAGGCAGGAACCACAAGGAAGGGACCCAACAGGAACTAAGGCAGCCCAAAAGGCCAGGGAACCGGACAAGGAAGCGGGAGCCAAGGAGCAGGAACCTGATACAAAGGCACCAAGCGACGGTAAGTGGGGAACAAACCGCGTTAAGACGCAATCTGTAGCGGGCCGGACTCTATTTACAGCGTCCGGCACGAAAGCGAGGCTCGGAACGCTAGCGGGGCTGCGCATGCGTAGCGGCCGAGCGGGCACCAGAACGAGGCTTGGAACACAAGCTTGTCTGCCCGTTCCTGGTTACCCGCGAGGTTCGCGTATGCAAGCGAAGGTGTCGAGCGCCGGCCCGCTGCCTACAGCCACACTTCCCAAGCCGGTAGTATGGGTACAACTGCCACGTCCGGGGACGGACGCGACGAAAAGGCCAGGTAAGTGTCCTAACACCTGATCCCTTCCAATGATCACTGCTTTTCTTTAAAAGACAATCATTTAACAGAGGGCTAGAAGGAAATCAGATATATAAGTATCCACCCTGCTGCCTCCCCTTTCACACCTACTGCAGCAGGGTGAATCCTCATCCACAATGGATCCAACCTCATTATGCCATTGTTCCCAATTTTTCCACTGACCTGATGTCATCTACTGTCCCTTTGAATGAGGGGCCACTATCCACAGAGGTCTTCTTGTGGGACCCTGCCATGCTCCCACTCCCGACTTGTCAAATATAAGCCGGTCAAGTGGCACAGCGAGTAGAGCGCTCGCTTTGACATCCGTGTAGAGCTTGCTAACGCAGGTTCGATTCCTGGGAGAGCCAAACTCAGCCTTTCATCCTTCCGAGGTCGATAAATGAGCACCTCACACCGTGGGTAATAATAAGCAGCGCTCAGATACCTGACGGTTCTTAGCGCTATATAAATGCAAAAATATTATTATTATTATTTATTTAACTGCAGAACCAACCCTTCCAAGGTATGTTTTGCATTTTGGTTATGCATATAGACACATACTTTCTTTCACCACCACAAAGTATTTGTATAGTCTTTTTTTCAATGTCTTTGCATTTTGTTAATTTAAGTCTTATATTTTGAAACAGTTTTAATGTTGTACCTAGTTTGCTAATATATAATATCATATTGTGTTGCTGTTCTTTGACACCACAGAGAATATTGGCATTTTTTTCAGAAATGTGTAAAAAGGGGTTGTATTGGTATACACATTTGCTCCTTCATTTATGCAGAAAAAAGGATTGATCTTTAGTCTGAATAGCTGTGACGCTTTGCAAGCACAAGCATTATTATTAACGGAACTGTCTGTGACACATTGCACACGTCCTTGTTAGACCAAGGTAACAGTGATGTTGCATCATTTGCTTTGCTATCAAATCAATTAGTATAGTCTGTGGCAAGGTCGCAGATGAGTTGCTTTGGTTCATGGTAGAACGTAGGTGATGACGCCTTTCAAGGCCACACGTACTGCTCAACATTCATGTACATATTTGCATATTGTTGTAGCTTTTGCTAAGACCCATTGGGAAGTTATCATTCACTGGGATGTCGCAGATAAAATGGACGTTGTCCTGATTCTATGGACCTGCTACCTGTTGCAGCTTGTTACTTGTCCAGATACAGACATCCGTCAGCAGGTCCTTGTTTTGTATCATGAATAGTTATGCTTTTTTCATTGCTCTCACCGGTAAATGGCACTAGGGTCTTAGGTCCATCATGTGAATTGAACCCAGACCATTAAGTCAGACTAACTTTGGGGTGATCAAAAACTGTCCAGGTCTGATAGCTGATTTAACAAGCTATTTAGAAGTGGAATTGTTGATGCTAATGTACTGAGTCAATAGTTGCCAAAACCGTTGGGTGAATTATGATCTTAACATGTAACATGACTAAAGATTTGGGATCGTTTTAAGGCCATATAGCTGGAAGCCTTGTGGCGTTAATACTGGCCTAGCCTTGTGACCTACTGGCTTTGTTGTCAGCCAAAAAGACAGTCGACTGGCAAAAATGAAAGGAAGAGGTCATATGAACTGAATGGAAATAGCTACAACTGCCTCCAGAGTATGTGCACGTTTGATGGATTGAGTAAGAATGAATTGAGGTTTCTTGCTCCCATGCCTGCAGAAAACAGACCTGTGAGGATCTAAACTAAAATATGTGATGGTCGACTTCGAGCAAGGTGAAATGTTTGCAACATATATAACAATGAACTGCAGATGATCTCCTTGTCATGCACATGGTGCTCTGCTATAGTGAGTACAGACCATCTGGAACAGTAGACAACGTTTTTTTTCAGCAATGGTTTGAAAAGCCACCATTGGATGTGCATGTTCCAGGAACGATGTATACTCCACGAGAATGCCTTGTTTTTAATCTGGGCAAATGCACTGTTTTTGTCTGAAAACACGAGGAAGACATTAAACATAATGTAGACTGCTCACTATCGTTTGTTTGCCATTGTGGGCATATTTAGTTCAGGGGGCACCAATCACAATTTGCCCATCTCTAGTTAGCAACAGAAACACATTTGATGAACACCAGTATTTGGCACTTAAAGCATCCAATGTCAACCATTTTGCCTATCCAGTGTGCCTGAAGAGGTCCCATGGTGTATAGCCTGTTTACATCACAAGATTGTTGCTTTATGGCTGACACTTTTTTGAGTGAATTCACATGGCACCACCACTTCTGACGGAAATGTTCTCCATTTAGTTCCAATCAGTTCCGAGAAAAATCTCCCCTCTCTCTCCAAACTAGTGACAATTGATTAACTTTCCATTATCCACTATTCCGATATTGGGGAGCTATAGCTATAGTGAGCTTGTGTTTGTCCTGCTGAGGTGAGCTACAATGTTGTGAACTAAGAATTATGAGATTAGAAGTACATGAAAGGTTTGCTGTAACACACACATCACATCTCCTTTTGCTCGATAGGCGCTTCATCACAGCTAGGAAAATCCACAAGATGTCCAAATATAGAATAATTCCTATCTCATATGACCGGCAGGAGACTGTGAGCTCATTGTGCAGCAAAAAAAAAAAATACTGTGCTCAATCCTCACTGCACATGAAACACATTCAAAAACATACTAGATTGCACTGGAATCACTGTGCCATTAATGGTATGAGTTATCATTGTGGATTAATAATGTACATTTATTCAGAGTGAGGATGGGATCCACTATCATTTGTTGTGTCAAAAATATAAATGGAAAGAACGTTTTGACAATATTTGAATCGCTTCATAAAACTATTCAAGAACTTTTGTATGATTTAAACTGGATAATTAGAAAGTTAAGTGACCAATTTGTTTCCAAATAATATAAGCAACTGTACATAAAATGTATTCTATTATCATATTATAAAAGGATACAATTGTAATATGCTAATACATAATCAAATATTGGATGTCTACCTGCTATGACATTATCCTGGCAGTTAAAGTTAGATTTGTAATAATATGCATAATGTAGCACGCAATGACCTCCATAGGGCTTATTGCTCCAGTGGTGGAAATGACAGGGAAAATGGCATGCATCACAATAACATAACATATGTGCCAGTTAGGTTGGGCCTACGATTTGGTATTACAGCAGGGGCCTTAAGCCCCTGCTGTACTACCAAATCTAATTCCCTGAATTCAATAAATGTTTTTGATGCATCTCAGAAAATATTTATCCAATGCCAAATGCACCAGCTCTGTCAGAGATACCTGCCGCCACAAAATAGCGAACACCATACTGACCAAACCTAAGCTTTCTTACAACAAGTGGATAGATATGGCCTAATGTCTTAATATAGCAGACAGATATCACACAACATTCGAGTATAGAATTCACTCGATAGTAATGGAGATACAGAGTTAGGGGCACAGTGGGAAGAAAAAGGAAGAGGTGCTAAAAGAGACAAACCATAGAAAAGTATGTGAATGTAGAAGCTAATAAAGGTATTTCGTGATAATATATGGGTTCTCTGGGGAAGTCAAAAGAGATGGTCGACAGAACACATGCATGGAGGCACCCTCCATCGTATGCCTTGCCCCACTCTCGCCCACCCTCCAGTCTCTTTCTCTGAAGTTACTGTTATCCTGCTCTCCTTCTGTAAGTAGGACATCTGATCCAGGTTGCATTCCTGTCCACAGAAGTGACAATGGGGAAGCTCAGAAAATTGGATCTAACACTGTCTTAGTTGTACAAGTCAACTTTAACACTGCAGAACAAGTGAATGAACAAAGCACCATGCATTGTATTGATTCTTCTCAGAAGGCAATGGTGTCAACAAATGCGTGACATTTACAGCTAAAAGATCATTGAGAGGAATTATGAGTGCAAGATGAAGTTCATTAAGAATGAAGAAACGGTATCATCAGAAGGCCTTCTAGTCAGCCTAGTGGGTACAGAAGGTTGAAAGTTCTGAAACTGACACAATTAGACAAGACTATGGATCAGAAATCGGTCAGGTAGTACCATGATCATCACACGCACTGTGACCTATTACCACGCATTGCATTTTTCCGCTATCGCACCTTACAATGGGTCTACAATTTCAGCAGCTAAAACTATTGATAATTGTGTGTCACTAATGATTGGAATTGTAGAGAAGGAGTTAAGTACCTCCACCTCAACCACCTCGCCCATATTGCCTATATGTTTGATACCAAAGTGTGAAACTCCAGCAGTACCAGGGGAAGTGCCTATAGCCAGCAGAATCCCGGAGGCAAGATTCCCGTTGAGAAAACCATACCTGTATCCAAGACAGTATGAGGGTTATTTAAATGAAAACCCTGAAAGAAAAGGACGAATGCACAAGAGAACAGACTGGTGACGTCCTGCGAAAGTCAAGCTGACGTACAGTACAAGAGATGCAACACAAGGGAATGCGGATAGTCTATGAGGCAGCAAGACAGTATCAAAGATAAGCAACATCTTGGGCTCAAGATGACGAGGCTTATGCTACAGAAATGATGAAATTGTTAAAGCCAGTTCACACGTGTACAGATGCAAAGTAACGCAAGCAGACAATATTTTCATGAGGCTAGCTTTATAGTAAAATAAATTGCGACAAGCGCCAAGTACGAGTAAGAAATGGAGTCTTCCACCACGGTATTATAGCAGAGCTGGACCAAAACAAGGAAGAAAGATGTTCTTTTCCAAGTGTGTCGCAGTAAGAAAATAAGTGAAATACAGACGAGTTTCAGAAAGACGAGGTTGGGCGAGCCAAGGAGCCAAGGTCATTTCCGACTGGAAGAAACAGGAATTAGTTGCAATTTGTGAAGGAATAAACCACCTGTTCTGACGGCGTGGATAACAACAAAGAAGCTGTCAGAGGCTCAGTGGAAAATAGTCTTTTTAATATGCTTCAGCTCGATTTTGTGGTCTTCAGTCACGTGGGAAGAAGGAGTTGGACAAGCAGGACGGTCACACCTATGCACGAGGGCAGAGCGTCACTCCACTACCCTGTATCTTCCAGAGCAAAAGAGCATTTTCCAGTACAAGTTCAAAAGGCCTAATTGACAGCAGACCACTGAGATGATGATGGATGATGTTTTAATTGGAGAAAAGCTATGGTTATAACCAGCTTGCCAAGCACCTGGCAGTCTGGCCTGCGTGCTGATATCTTGGGTGGAAGAGGGCTGACGGAGGTTAGAAATCAGCCAATGATAGAGGGCTGCATGATTAAGAGTCCTATAGTTAAGTAGCCAATAAGACATTGTTGATTTAGGGACGCTCATAGTGACCTGTTTTGAGGGAAGGGCTTAGTTGCCCAACCTGATGTTAAGAAACCTATCACCTCTTTTACACCCATTAGATTAGTATGGATTATATACTTAGATGTTCCCTTATACCCAATCACAGTTTCTAGCAGGTTTTGTAATTGCCACGTAGGATGACGTTATTAATACGCAGTTTGTACGTCACCTATGATGAGACTTTAGTATAAAAGAGTGCTTTTTTGTTAAGTTCATTGAGACCTTGCTATGCTACGTCAGAATGACGTTTGTTGTAATCCCTGTTGTAGATCATTGACATTAAAACTGTTTTTTTTGCCTACTTCATCAGTCATTTTTAATATTCATGTTTTGAATAATCTCTGCATCCCCATTCATCTCAGAGTATTGTTATCTTGTCTTAAAGGGCTGAAAGTTCTCCAGTTCACAATTTTCACATAAAACCATTAGTGGTCACTTGGCATCTTGCCCATCATTTTTCAAATCAGCCTTCTTGGAGCTACCTATTACAGCATCAACATATTAAAGGATGGCTCTTATGAACTTACAAACCAACACATGAAAGCATATTTAAATAGGGAAAAGTGACAAAACATTTTCTCCACTTTTCTGTGTCAAGAGCTCACACAAGTGGAGGCCAATCCTGCATTCTGCTTTCACGAGAGGATCATCACAAGTGGATGAATACAGGAAAATGGCTTTGTGCATGCAGATTCTTCCCTCCACAAAATCTACAGTCATAGGTGTACTCCTGGAGTGGCCGATGTACCTTAGGGCAATTCCTGAACCATAAAGTCAAGTCCGCTTGGAAACAGTGGCCCATGCATCTGTTTCCCCTACATTCAGTTTGTCCTGTTGCAAGCCAGGGGCAGAGAAAGCAAAATGCAGATTCAGGCATTTTACAAGCATGCCTGCATTTCTCATTCCCCAATATCATTATCATTTAATTCTCAAATTGTTAGTACAGTACAGAAAGTACAAGCAATGTACAAAATACATTTTCTAATTCCTACAATTGCTTGAGTCCATATACTTAGTTGGCAACCAAACTAATGGGTACTGTTTTGTTATTAGACAAACTGATTGCTCACATGCGTGTGAATCAAAAAGAGTAACATTAATTTAGCTAAGTGTCATGAAGATACACAATACATTTGTATGTAATATAGCCATGAAATAATTCATCCTATGTAAAAATGTGCAAGTACTATAGGTTGACTTACATTAGAAGGATGTGAAAAAAGAGAGGGAGTAGAGAAGCACCCAAAAGAAAAGGAGACCACTTTCCATTTTCATGCCAGTTGAATGCGCTCATAAGTTCAAAGAGACATTGGGGGTCATTACGAGTTAGGCGTTAAGTGATTAATGGTGCCGGTAAAGGTGCCTGCGCCGTCAACCCCTTAACGCCTCATTACGAGTAAGCTCACAGGAACCCGCTAAGGGTGCCTAGTTTAACCAGGCGCCCTTAGCCGGTCCCACGAGCACACCCAGGATGCTAACAATGGGCCCGTTATTAACAGGCCCATTGTTAGCACCCTCCCCATTCCCATTGAGCCATATGGGGCTTGAATGGGAATGGGGAGGTACTGGGTCCGGTTTCCTTAAATGGGGAATTATCGGGTCCTCCAAAGTTGGAATGGCCCGGTAATTCCTCATTTAAGGAACCTGGACCTGGTACCTGGTAAGGGGGTAGCCATGCTGCTAATAGCGGCATGGTTACCCCTAACTCATAATGACCCCCATTGACCACATATTGTAATGAACAGTGGACGTCCACCAAGAAGCAAATGGTAGTATGCACTTCATAGTTTCATCAGGTTTTTTTTTTGTTTTTTTTATGTAACTATAGTTTTACATATCACTTATTATGTCCTAACTAAAGGAAATTGCTTAACTCATATGTACATTAGAGTTACCATCAAGGGCTGGCGTGTCTTCCGACAGTCACATATTCTAACAGACATTGGACTCCCAAACGTATGTGGCTAACGTCGGTGGCTAGTGGTGCTATTTATTAGTCTGTACATTTTGGCTGGTAGACTAAATTGAAATTGCATTCGTCAGGACTTCACTTAGGAACCTGTATTGTATAAATATAAACATAAAATATCTATCTGGAGCTAACTAGTCCGAGTTACCAGGATTCTAAGACATAAAGCAAGTTTAAGACTCAGACATGCAAACAAAAGGAGCTCTGTTTTGCTAGAGTTAAATATGAGGTTAGCGAGGGTCATCAATTTTTCAAGAGCAGTCTGAGATTAAAAATCTCTTTACGTGAGAATACACACTGAGATAGAGGCGAGTATCATCAGTGTACTGATTAATTGAAATATTAAAGTTTGAGATCGTGTTACACAAGGGTTCAACATATAAATTAAAGAGAGTGGGGAGAAAACTGTGAACCTTGTGGAGCCAGGCAGAGAACTGTAATTGAACAAGAGGAACAAGACTGAACAACAGCACATTGGGACCGGGTTGTCACATACAATTGGAACCATATTAAAATGACCCCATTACGGCCCAGTCCATCTTTAAGAATAGAAAGTTAGATTTTGTGGTTGACATTGTCAAATGCCACCGAGCAAAGTAGAACCAGATTGCAGGCATAGCCAGCATCAAATATTTTCAATACATCATTCAACAAAAGCAAAGTGGATGTTTCAGTTCTATGAAACTGTCGAAAACCAGATTGGTAGAAATGAAGAAATTGGTGTTGCATTATTTGATTATTTAACTGGCCTAAGACTAATTTCTCTAACATTATGCCAAAAAAAAGGAGGACTTGTGATTGGTCTTAGATTGCAAAAAACATCAAAATTCAATGATTTGTTTTATGGATTGGAGTTATGAAATCGAGTTATTGAAGCATATTTTAAGTATGTCTGAATGAAATGTCCTTGGTCAATAAGAGTTGAATTAAGCATAAGCGAGCAGGCAGAGGATGACTTTAATTCTTTCCAAAAGTGGGCAGGATATAGGGCATCCAAGTAAAACATTGATGTAAGTGCATTCAGAAGGAGTGAGAGTTCAACAATAGAAGGAGAACTGAAAGAATTCCAGGATGGAATGATACAGGGCGAAATAAGCTATCTTTATTTTTGTCACGTTTGCATCATTGCAACAGGGGTGAACAAGTAACAAGGTAATTTGTAGTGGCAAGTTTCGGAAGCCTCCAATGGCATATGCACACCATGGACCCTCAGACCCCAGCCACATGGGTGTAGTTGTCCCATGGATAGCCAAATGGAGGGAGTATGTTGGGCACTAACATGTGCATGGTGGGGCTAGGGCTCCAGGTCCCAGGAGCCAAAGTGAGCCCCTCTTCCTGCAACCTTCCCCAAGAAGCTCACTGTCTCCAGAGCTCTGGTTCTCTCTACTACTGCAACCGGCTCTTTCTAAATCTGCCTGCCTCTTCTCTCAGCCCTCTGCAACTCATCCAAAACAGTACTGCAAGACTTGTCCTTGGTCTCGAGCCCAGGGATCATATCTCTCCAGGACTGAAATCTCTGCACTGGCTCTCAGTGGCTGCAAGGATTAAGTTCAAACCACTCTGCATTGTCCACAAGGCCTTCTGGGGCTTCAATACCTTCAGCTCTCTCTTCCTAAATGTATTCCTTCTCGAGCTCTTTATTCATCCGGCTCAAACTCCCTCAGGGTCAGTCGCTTCTCCAAGCAATAAGTTGGTGGTAGATCTCTTTCTTCGGCTGGGGCCTCCCTCTGGAACAGCCTACCTACCTCTCTCAAAATTGAGGAGAACCATCTCCAGTTCCAAAAGCACCTCAAGACCTTCCTCTTTGTTTCTGCTTTCTCCCCTCCTTTCACCTGCCGAATTCCTGGCAGAAACAAACTGCACTAGTCACCTGGCTACCCTCTGTTCTTGGGCCCAGGTCCCCTTCCCGCCAGTTGCACACCTGCGCCGCCCCCCGTGGCAACCCTTGCACTCTGGGGCTGTTTCTGTATCCCTACAGCCCCTACCAGCACTCGACACCTGATGTCTGCCCTTACCTTGCACCTACCTCCATCTGGCTGCACTTATTATTCTAATTTATTATTTTTTATGTATTTACTGTTATCCTATGTACTACACTTCCCTTCCCCCTTCCTCCTCACACTTTTCCCCTCCCACCTCCCCTGCACTTGTGCAATCTCAATGTCACCTGGCCTAGTAAGATCATTGTCTCTGTCTTCGCTCTGTTCCCCTGCCTTGCCTCGTCCCGCCTTGAAACACTTGTGTATAGGCGAGATATAAATGCTATATCATATCATATCATATCATATCACTGCAATTTTCAGGAAATTGTGTTTGGGGCGATGCAAGCCAGTTTGCTCATCATATTCTGTGCCTACATTATTGTGTGAAAGCAGAGGTTTCCATAATCTCCTCCTGATTCATTTGCACTATACTTTTTCCGGTCAGTGAAATGTCATGCAATCATTGACAATAAATACAATTTAATTAACAGAATTCCTACTGTGGCAGAATGTGTTTGCCAATGCATATGCAAAGGAACACACTTTATATGTCATTGCAACAATACTTTGGTGCTTCCACTTTTCTTGAATTCTGGGGCCGCTGGCCCATATCCAAAGTAAATGTCATAGAAAACTGTGATAAAATGCATTTCAGTGCCCTGGAATTTACCATTTGGTGGGTCAGAAAGCCAATTCATATTTATTTTTTTTCTATCAAATATAATATATCATCCAAAAAGCAAGCATCGCCATGCAAATGTGTAGGGCACCCTGCTTTACAATTAAGCAAGGGGAGATTGGATGCTCACACTTGGATAGGCCATCTGGCACGTAATTTGAGGTGTATGACCAAAAACAAAAATGTATACACGCACAATAAACATATTATTACTTGGGTTAACCATAAAATATGTTGTTTAATAATCAAATATGGCACATACGACATTCGGTGTTGCGGGTGGCAAGCTTAAAAGCAATTGGATTTGGTACTTGTTCCATAAAAGTGACATATTACCCTAGAAACAGACCTGCATACAGTACCCGGGTACTTCCGTACTGAAAGTATCACAACAGTAGCAAACCTACCCTGCATTTTCTGTCCTTCCCCACTTACCTAACCCACCTCCCACTCTTTCAAATACATCCTAGTGCTGCCCTGGAGAACATGCCAATAGTGGTGGGGCACTGTATAAATCCCAGACACATAGCATACCATAGGTATACGTGATTTTCCACTAAGTATTAGTAATGACACAAATACCCATTGATAAATAGAGCTGTGTGCACCCTGCTGCAGTGAAAATACCTATTTGTCTCCCCAACAATGTGGGATCTATTTTCTTATTTTAACATTGACTCATACCCAGATACATTTCAAAGCAATTAACCTCCTAATCAAGTGTGCTTCTGTATGTGAATTCAAGAGGACCCCATTGAAGGACTACGTACAGGAAGAATATGCAAAGAGAATACCCTTCCTGTGCAATTTAGATTTCATTTCGAACAGAAAAAGGTTCACAAATATGAAAACAAAGCTAACCTAATACACCCCATAGTAATTGCACTCTCACACAAACATGCATACGTTTTCCCCACCCTTCATACACAAACATTCCTTACGTCCATTTGCATATCGCATACACACCCCACATGTTCACTTGCTTATGTATATAAGCAAGTGAATATGTATATGCATACCTGGTGGAAGGCAGGGGTGTTGCTAGTTCTGGAAAAGATCCGGGGCTACGCTAATTTTCGGACTGTCAGGACTGGGGGCTAGCTAGCCTTTTTGGTTATAACCCCTGAGTTTCTATCCAGGGCTACAACCAAAAGACCCGGGGCTATAGCTGCCTCAGCCCCTCCCCCCCCCCCCCCCCCCCGGGCAATGCCTCTGGTGGAAGGCCTGCCAAATAGTGATTTAACGACATTGATGGAGGGAAGGCCCATCCAAGAGGACACATGCCTTTGAAGGTTGCAACCCCTCACCACCACCACCACTCTGCATGCTTATTTTCTTGCGGGATTCACAATTCGTTACTGAATTTTCAGAACAATGGCTGTGTCATCAAATCTGAAAATAAATAGTGAATATCAACTCTGCACATGGCGAGGGTGGAGGAAATGATGTGTGATGTGTCTCTTTTTCAGACTACATTTAGTTGTCAAGTCTAGTGGGCGATAGTTGAGAAATAACTCTTACTTCGGTCAAAATTTCAAATACTGACGAAGTCTGTAATGCAACCAAGTCCCAGAAGTGGGGCAAGGCTCCAGGCCCAGACCTCATTCCTAAATATTTATTTAAAGAGGAGGTTGTAGTCTAGGGGACCATGCTATGGCTTCTTTTTAATGCATGCCTTAGATTGAATATAGTCCCGCGCTCATGGCGTATGGCCACTATAATTCCAATCTATAAGAAGGGAGGGAAGGAGGACCCCTACAACTTCAGGCCCATATCGTTACTGGATGGGCTGGGGAAAGTCTTTGCAAAAATAATTTGTGTACATCTGTAAGAATGGGTAACGAAAAAATAGATCATCTACCATTTGCAAGCTGGATTCCAACCCAGAATTAGTCCTATTGAACAGGCGTTTTGCTTGCATGTTATGACACAGAAATGCATGGTCCTGAGGCAGATGAAGGTATATTCAGCCTTTGTCAACCTCACAACCGCGTTTGACTCTGTATGAAGACCTGCCCTTTGGGACATTTTGGAAAATAAGGAATCCCCCCTAGTCTCCTGCAAATAATAATCCAGCTATATTCTGGCAACATGGCTGCAGTTCGTTGGGGAATGGGTGGAATACACTGACCCTTTTCTAAGTCCAGAGAGGGGTAAGGCAGGGTTGCTTCCTACCCCCGTACCTGTTCCTGCTATACATCGATGACAAAGTAAGGCATGCCAGAAGGAAATGTCTAGACCCCCCCAAACTGTGATTACATAAATGTCCACTGCTCATTTTTGCTGATGACGCAGTTATATTAGCAACATCCCCAGAAGGCCTTAGGACCACTCGAGGCATTTGCGAACAAATGCTCTGAGCTGCAACTGAAGATTAACATGACAAGAAGTAAGGTCCCAATCTTTTGCCCAAAGTACAGCAAATATGCTAAATTGGGGCTGGTCCTTAAGAATACCTTGATGGAGCAAGTTCAAGAATGTGACTATTTAGGAATTAGGTTTAATGACCAAAGGAATTGGCCATTTCAAGTGGGTAAATTTAGCCTGCAGTTAGAAAAATATGGAGGGGGAGATAGTGAGATTTTTGGACTCCCATGGGCAGGGCCCGATAACGCTGGCATTTTAAAATGTTTTCACACAAGCCAAATCTACTGCCATTTATGGGGCAGAGATCTGGGGCCATGCGTACTGTAACAAACTGGGGTTGTCAGAATGAGCCATCCATAAGAAACTGCTGGGACTTCCAAAATCATCTCCAACTGTTCCAATATATTTGGAAATGGGATTTAGACCAATACAGAGAGAGGTCAGTTTTAGACTGGCATCTCACTGGCTGAGGCTCTGGTCAGCCCCTGAGTTACGAAGGTACCAATAAGCTCTATTACACATCCTTGAGGCAGAAGCGGGCATATCCCTGCCATGGGTCCAGCAAAATCACTGGGGCAGCTAGGAATGTCAGACCTATGGCAGAATCTGCAGGAAATTACCCAGGGAGATAGATTAAAAGCAAAGAATCTGGCACAATCACTTATGGAGGCTGAATTGGTGAACGAGTGCAGGTACCTGGCAGTGGGCTCACCCTATCTGGTCAGCAAGACACCCCCGGGATTTGAAACTATGTAGACGTAGTCAGGCAACAATTTCCTCGCAATCTTTACATCAGGTTCAGAGTTTCCCCTTTGAATCTGGCATGTGTCACAAAGAAGTGGGTTCCAAATGGCAACAGTCTTTGTCCATTGTGTGCACATGCAGAGGAGACGTTGTCACATTTTCTTTTCTTCTGCAATGACACAAGTTTTTAATCCCACTTTTTAAAACAAACAGTATTACAAACATAGATGTAGCGCTCCTGTTTCTTAAACAATTTGATGATATTTAAGTAATATTTTGTGTGCAACCTATCTCATCCAAGCCTGGTGGACCAGAGCCAAAATGATAAAAGAGGGTTTCATGTGTGGGGTACATTTACCTATTCAGCAGAATTCCCCTCCATCACCAATCTGCACTTCAGCGGTTTCCAGCAAAATGGCTGTGCTGGCACTGTTGAGCACTATCACCTGGCCTTAAAAACTGTGTTTTGCAGTCACCAAAATAATGGCTGCGCTGTCTTTGTCAAGCACATATGGGGCAAGATGGAACCGGGAACACACCAAGAAAGGCTGCCAGTGTGTTTCCTGATGTGCACCAAAGAAGAGAGTTGAAAAGCAGTGCTGCTTTGCTGCTAGCTCAGAATTTCCCACTGAAAAAGGAAATCTTTTACATTTAAAATGATGCCACGCTGATGCCCTTTTTCATCTGTTAAACAATATACAGTTCTGATCCAGTATGACCCAGCTATGCCCAGCCATAATCAAGTTGTGTTCTAGCAAAAGAAAGCATTTCTCACTGAATGGCAGGCTGTGTCAGGAAAAATCTGTAAAATCACAAACAACTTTACTCCCAGTCGCACAGAAAAATGCTTGACTTTTTTGCTACACAATATCCCAGATAAGCTCTTCAAAAGAAACCCTATCTCTCTGTGCATATGTCAGTTTCCAGGGATCTTTATTTTGACAGATATGTGTTCATTGGAAACATAACTGGGGCTTTGGAAATATTCATAAAATGGATGTAAGAAGGCCGTACATTTGAAAGTGACATCCGAGCAGAAATAACAATGTGGAAAAATGGTTGCTTTTGAGAACAAGAACAATGTCTGTTTAAAAGTGTACTGTTGAATAAGGCCCTTTCCTTGCCTAGAAATGTAAGGGGGATTTTGTTTGAAATCTAATATGTTTGATTCCAACAGACTTGCTTTTGGCCCTGGAAAAAAAATATATAAATAAATAAATAAATAAATAAGTAAATAAATGCATGTGCTGTACTGGGGAACCAGCAAAACAGGTTTTTCTGCTAGGCTTCAAAGGACATTTGTTTTCTGGGACCAGGTGTTGCCTTCCCCCTTAAGGGACCACCACTTTGGAAACTCTGAATGGACCAAGAGGAAGCATTTCACACGCTCGTCAGATTTTGTGTCTGGGCTTGGGTCTGCTACAAAAGATTCCAGGACACTTAGGTGTCAAATTGCAAATAACACTGCCCTTCAACTTCAACTGGGGGGCTTCAAAGCCAACTACAGAGCAGCCTTGGAAGTTATGCCCTTATTTGGGAGACAATGCTGGTCATCTGGCTCAAAAAACTATTTTAATTAATAAACTTTAAGACTGTTATTTCTGCTATTGGACAACGCAACAATGCAAGGGTTTTACAGTTGAAATGCATTTTTTGTGGCTTTAAATTAAGACGTGGTAGCTTTCACTGGCATATTGGATACGGGAATGGCAGAAAATTGGATATTCTGAGGAAAGTGTATATGATGCCACTTAGAAATTAAATACTAGCATTTCTTATGATATGTCACATGAATATAGTTCTAGAATTGTAAGTGAAATGTTTCCCACTGAAAATCATGAAACACTATTAGAAGGACGAAACAATGTCCTACAAACTTGGGAGTTGGACTGCCATGCTCTGTGTGAAATATGTAATCTGCCTATGTAAGTTTCAAAGTGCCACAACTGTAAAAAGGTGCATGTTTGTGCAATAACTGGTTTTAGCAAACATAACTGTGGGATGATCTGATGCATTGTAAAGCACACATCATAAATCTGAGATCATGTCCCTGAAACCCAACCGGCTGACAGCAAGGCGGTAACCATCACCCCTGACCAATCCAGTTGTTTGAGGCATGCCCAGCCTAAGCCTGCCCCACTTATAGTCCTGTGATGTCAGCCGCCTTATAAAAAGTTTGAGGTCACAGAGACAAAGGAAACTCTCTTCTGAATTTTCCATCCAAACCTTTTATATTCATCCTGCAAGATTCCAGATTCAACTGCCAGGAAAGGGATAGTTGATCCAGGCCCTCAATTCCAGGCAGATCCACCCTTCAGAACTAAACCCCATAGCAAAAATCCACAAACTCAGGGCGAGGGGGAAAAAGCTGTGGTACCCTTTTGGAAGGTGTCCTTTGATCAGACCGGCTTTTTGCCCGACTACCTGCATGCTGCTGTGCTGTGGCCAGACAGGCCCAGCAGTTGTCTGCTAGGAGAGCCCTGCAGTGACCAGTGACCAGATATTGCCCTGAGTCCAGAAACCAGGTTTTCTCTCCCAAATTCCATACTCCAGCACTGATTGTAGTATCTACCCATCCTAACAACACATAGCCTACCCTATCTTGATTATTTGTATTGGTTCCACCCTCTAAGTAAGCACATACATACCCTGATAACTTTTTTTAAGATAGTCTGAATTTTCTGTGCATCCTGCCCTTGATTTTCAAGTGTTAGCACAATTCTTCCACTCATTTCTGTCATTTGTAAGTCATTAGTCATATTTGGAGTAAATTAATGAATTTCCACATAAAGAGACATGCAGCGTGACGGGGTTAAGAAGGCTGCTTAACCTGTTTCATGGGCAGCGTTATCTTCTTGATAATTTAGTTACAAAGATATAGTTGTAGTAGCACTTGTCACTTTTCTTTCCAAACCAATTTTCTCTGTTAACTGCTTTTATTTTCCCAAAACCTAATCTCCTTTCACATTGAAAATCTCATCCAGTTTTTCAGCTAGAGTCACTCTTTCACTTCTATATTATCCCTGTGATGTGAATCTATCACCCAGCCTAAAAACTGCATTCCAATTCTATTTCACCCACTTTTCAAACCGTTTTTGACATTTAAACCTGTGTAATTTAGCAAATGCAAATTCTGTGCGTGTGATTCTGTCTGTCCTTTGTTTATACCTTGCCTTATAATTGCTAGTGTTCTTACATCTCTGATACTGTTAGAAATCATATTTACCCCATTAAGTTAACCGCATAAATACATTGATTATTTAGCAATTCCAAGTGTCATTTATGCAATTGCAAAGGTTTTCAAACTCGATTTTGCCTCCCAGTTTGTGAGGGAAGGTCGGATTTTAATTCTACTTGATGTCTAGTATGCTCCTTTCTATCCACTTAAAGTTCAATTAGTTGGGGTTGGAGAGAGCATTGGATGGGGAAATCTTGTCTCATGTGCTATCTACCCGAACAGTAAAATTGCTCCTATTCACCTGTGCTTTGGATATGTTCTAGTAGAAGGTCAACCAAGTGTATTTCATCAGTTTACATTGTAATTATCACCCCATTAGTGATTGCTCCCCAATATTAAAATTTTGTGATTTTCTTTGAATTTAAAATAAATAAATATTGTACTCCCACCAACTGGCCTGGTTCATGGTCCATTGTGACCCGTGGTATTTGTAAAAGAGGGTGTGAGACGGATTGGGTGCCAGCTCAATCTGAATTCTAGGAAATAAAGAAAAAGTATTCTAATTGAGTGCTACATCCTAGGCTAAGTGCAAGGATCCTGGTCTGGCATGTGATGCCCGATTAGATTCCTTAACAAATGGGGATTAAATGGCCTAATAACCATGGCTTCAATTGGGGTAAGATATTGAAAGGGGCTCTCGTTTGGGGCCGTGAATTGCATGATGGGCGTGGCCTGAAAAGTACACAAACCATAGTAAGGTACACATACAAATATATAAATGTATGTAAGCATTTATATATTTGTATGTGTACTTTGCAAGCCATCTTTTATAAAAATAGAAATATGTTCCATATGTCTATGTTTATAAAAGATGCCTTGAAAAGTACCCATTTAAATATGTATGTGCGCGCCTTACTTTGGTTTGGGTACTTTGCAAGCCATCTTTTATAAGCATAGAAATATGCAACATATTTCAATATTTATAAAAGATGGCTACACAAACCATAGTAAGGTATGCAAATTTGTATGTATGCCTTACTATGGTTTTTGCACTTTTGAAGCCATTGTTTATAAACACAGAAATATGTAGCATATTTCTATGTTTATAAAAGATGGTTCGAAAAGTACACAATTCAATCCATATTTTATACAGCTTTGCCGACGAACAAAGCCTGCGGAGTCTTTGTCCGTCAGCAAAGCTCCATAAAAGATGGCTTGAATTGTGTACTTTTCAAGCCATCTTTTATAAATATAGAAATATGTCACACAGTCCCCAGGTTTGCCAAGGGTCAAAGACGCCTCAGTGACCTGGGGAGGGTGAAACAAAAGGATAGTAACTCATGTGAGGGTCACCAGAGGACGTTACAGTGACGCTGCGGCTGACTGGCACTTCTGTCAACTTGACTGACTCAATGGCGGGCACATCCCCCGTTGTGGCTGCAGCCGTGCCAGAGTAATGTGCCCCTCCGTAATGTGATGGGACCGGGGGCATCAGCAGGGCCCCGGCTCAGCCCCACATTTTGGAGACTGCCGGGGCCTGGCCCTGGCTCGCCCTGGCCCTCTTTAATCACTGCTAATAATGAACATGAGGAGGTGCCCTTTTATGGTTTTATTTGGTATTTGATCTACCCTGTATGTCTTATAATACATTTTAGCCATGATTACTTTTATTATCAAACATGAATTGTGTTGTTGATTGCTGTGTGTGTAGGATATGTTATGGTATTTCTGTTTTATATGTAATTGTGGCAAGATGACATTCTGTCGAATAAAATCCTATTCAATTGAATTGAAATGCACCCCCCTTAAATTAAGCACTGAACCACTGTGCAACGTTTGGGGATAGCTGGAAAAAAGCATATGCTGTCCTTCTAAGTCCTACCCTCCATGGTTTATTGCATGTATATATGCAACATTCAGTGTTTTCAATGGAACTTTCCAAATGAAAAACTCTTTTGTAAACCAGGCCCTTTGTTACTTCTTGTGTAATAATAAACGGATGCTTGTACATGGGTCAGTTTAGCTAACCCAGCCCCTGATTAGTACATGCATGTGGGACAGGTCTTTATCCAAATACTTAAATAAACATTTATTTTTAAATCCAAAGATGTGACCAAAACATGTTTCAGAATGCATCACATCTATTTCTGCTTTATGAATCAAATGTAACACTTAATTGTAATATGCATGCACACAAGAGGGCTAGGCTACACATATTCTGAAGTTAAAACCTCAAAATGTGACCCTGAAATATGTTCAGAAATAGGTCTCAACCTCATTACTAACATTAAGTTAAAGCTTCAAAGGCACTGGCGTAACGGGGCCCCTCCACAGCCCCTATGGTGTGGGTGGCACCTGTTTCTGCAGCTCCAGGTAGGCCCTTGTCCAACCCTCACTTTAAGTTAGGGTAAGGGCTGGGCCCAAGCCGACTGCAGGTTGCGCGACAACAAGGCAATCCATCGGCTCCAGCTCTCTCTATGGTATGTCAGACAAGAAGGAGCATCGCTCGCACGGAACAGGTAAGGAAATTTGTTTTTTTAAGTAAAATGTGTGAGAGCGTGTCTGTTGTTATTGAGATTGTGCATGTGATGTATGTATGTTTATGTGTGCGTGCAAGTGAATGGTGATGTATGTATGTGTGGTGAGTGCACCTTTAGTGTGATTGAGTATGCAGTCTGTGTGGAAGAATGTTCTGGGTGCTTGTGCGAATGGTTGAGTAAATGGGTATGAATGTGATGTGTGTTGTGTGTGTGTGTGTGTGTGTGTGTGTGTGTGTGTGTGTGTGTGCGAGCATGTGTGCATGTTCTGGGTGGGTGTCTGTGTGTAGAACGCAATGTGAGTGAATGTGAATGGTGTACTGATGAGTGATAGGTGAGTGAATGGGTATCATTGTGAATTTTCTGGCTAGATGGGTGCCATGTGGAGAATACATTGTAGTTGACTATGAGAGAAGATGTATCAGTGAGTAACAGGAGAGTGAGTGGGTATGAATGTTACTGTGAATCTTCTGGGTTGGTGGGTGCCATGTGTAGAATTCAGTGTGATTGACAATGAGAGAAGGTGTATGTGTAAGTGACTGGTGAGTGAATCGGTATGAATTTGATTTAGGGTGCATGTTTGGAGATGTAGTGGGAATGTTCTGGCAGAATGTGAGAGAGAGTGAATGGGTATGAATGTGATTGTGGGTGCATGTTTGGGGAATGCAGTGTGAATATTCAGGGTGCATGTGATTGAATGTGAGATAAAGTGAGTCACTGGGCGGCACAGGAGCATCAGAGCAATGCTTACATGTCCTTCAGTTAAAAGGCATGTTTTACTATCATTTTTGGGCAAAGCCAACTTGATCTGTGTTATTATGTAGCTAAATTGGCATTATGGTGCAGCTAATCTAGCCATCATTGCATACTGTGGAGAGTCTTTTGTACCTGGCATCTATGATTAAGCAAGCATGATATGTGTTATTACATAGTTAGACTAACATTTTGGTGCAGCCAGCCTAGCTGTTTCTTACTGTGGCATTACTTGTTTTTACTTAGCATCTATGATAAAGCAACCATAATTGTACTTATATGTCTAGACTGGCCTACATTGCACCCAGATTGGAGGGTTATATATGTGATTTTCCAAACCACAATTACAGAGTGGAACATTTTATTGCAGACAAAATACCAAAAAACACTGAATTTCCCCCCTAAGCTCTCAATTGTTTTACCCTTATAACACCGCCCCAACCCCTTCTTGGCCCATTTTAACCCATTTACCCCACTGCCCTTTATTTATTTAATAAATTTTTGCTGTGTTTTTCGGTATTATGCTCCACTCTGAAATTTACCACTCAATATTGTTTTAGATATATTGACTGGATACCGTTTGGACATGTTTTCTTATTGCAGTATGTCATGTGTAATGGCAATGCCAACTGAAGTATGTTTTTAAATAGGGTACTGACAAATATTGGCAGTGCCAGCTTGAAAATATTTTCTTATATTATGTTTACTCATAAAGAGTGTGCTGTAGAATGCACCATTTTAACCCATTATTAAAAATCAAATCAAATCCCTGGTGGCCAGAACTCCTTAATGCACCCTTTCATTGGTTCAGTCTCCTTCATTGGTTCAGCATGGATTCCCCAGTTTTTAATTTTCTGTCCCTCGGGACAGCGTGATTATTTGTTTACATTTTCTATAGATTTCAACTAGATTGGCATTTATCTCAGATTTATTACTGTGATTTAAAATGATAATGGAGTCATTCCATAGGCAGCTGGGAAAGTGTTTCTTTATCAGCCTTACAATTCATTTTATCTTTTAAACGTATGCTTACTTGAGTAGTGTTCACGTGGCTAATTGCCAAGCAGTTGAACTCATGCAGTAACTAGAGGTGAACTGCATTTCCCACTATGCTCCGCGGTGCACACTGCTGTGACGCTATTGTGACGCGCCACAGGCTTTAAACGGCCCACGAAGCACTGATGCAAAGCCTGTTTTGGCTCATTTACATTCGGCAAGGGAGGATGCCGGTCAGAGGCCGTGATTATAAGTATACACTAGATAAATTGCCTTTCAGGTGAGTCCTGTTGTTCAGTATAGTGGCGACTGTAGCAGTAGTTATGGGAGGCCACATTTATGAAGGTCCCACCCTAAGGGCATTGGACAATAATATGGGGGCTTTTACTCTGAGAACACACAAAATAATTAGAGACTTAGGCATCTCTCATTTTAATGAGGTGATCCCTATCAAAAACAACCATATGGCCATTAAGGCAGCTTTAATTAAGGCCAGATCTATATGTGCTCATATAACAGTCTGATTGATTGAGGAGCACAGTTTAGATGTTCTCCTAATTACTGAAACATGGTTTTCCTACACCTCACAAGCCTTATTCCATGACTTAGTACCAGAATGTTTTCTGATACAACACATTGATCATGTCGGTAAACATGGGGTGGGTATCACAGTCATCTACAAGAACATACTGCAACTCTCCCACCTAAACATTCTTAAATAGGATCATGACTCACAAGTGTGACAATTGACTATTGAACTGTCTTCAAACTCACTGTTCACATTGTGTTGGGATAAAGAGCCCCAGGACCACACAGAATGCTTCAAGAAATTCTAGATCAATTTTTTACTACTTCAGGCAGCAAATATAGAGAAATGTTACTGTTAGGAGATTGGAATATTTGGCTAGATGACCTTAAATATCAAGGCTCCAAAGAATGTTGGGATATATTAGAAAATCGTGGCCTATGGCCATTATGAAATTCACCTACTCACATCAAAGGCCACTGTTTGGATGTGCTTATGGTGAGAGGTAATCAAACCTCCATCATAGATAACCTACCTGTTCATTGGTCAGACCATTTTGTGCAGATATTTACCTTGATTGCTACTCTGAGGAAAAATCAAGGGCTCATAGATAATTCTGGTACGCTAATACGTAAACGTAAACATCTGGACAGTATCCCTGCATCAGAGGTCAGTGAACTGTTAGCATCCGTCTACATTACTTTACACAGTGAGGATTTCCTCACTATTGGGACTGAGTTTATGGATACCGTATGCACTAATTTTGCACCTTGGAAATCCAAGAGAAGGAGGGTTTCAAAACCCTGGTTCACACAGAAAATAGTACCTCTAAGCAAACCAGTCATCTCTACAGGACGAACATGGCAAGAAAATCTTGAGAGAATACTGAAAGAGAAAAAAAGGCATCAATTAACTACAAAAAGGCAATTTTTGTAGCCAAACGACAATTTCTACACAAAGAAATTACAGAGGTAATCTTATGGGACAGACCATCGACAGTACCAACTCAGGGGTGTTGATACCCTGAAGCAGTTCGATTTTCATCCTGTATCAGAGGACGATATATGTGCATTGGTCAAAGGTTTGAAACCTACCAACAATGTGTTATTCCCACTGCCCGCATTGGCAGAAAAGGTATGGCTGAGGAAATCTCCCCTTCTCTGACTGTATTTGTTAACAAATCCCTAGATCAGGGGTCAGCGCCTCAGACACTGAAACACACAATTTAACACCATTGCTAAAAAAAATCAACTTGGATATTCTGGTTCTTCATTACTATCAACCTATTGCTGGACTTCCATGGCCCGGGAAGGTCCTGGCAAAAGTGGTCACCCAACAGTTGCAGGCTTTTGTGGAAGAGGAGTCACTTCTTGACCCCTTCCAATCTGGGTTTCGTCCAAAGTTTGGCACTGAGACAGCTTTGCTGGCGGTCCATGATGAGCTTCTGAAAGTGTCTGACCAGGGTGAGCTTTCACTTCTGGTAATGCTAGACCTGTCTGCCACCTTCGATACGGTCAACCATACCATCTTGCTTGATTGGTAGAGGTCGGTTGGCAGAGTATCAGAGCACGCCATCAAGTGGTTTAAATCTTTCCTGGAGAACCACCAACTATGTGTCAGGCTTGTTGGTTTTACCTAAATTCCCATCATTATGGGATATGGTGTCCCGCAGGCGTCCTTTGTCGCCACTCCTCTTTAATTTATATCTACAACCGCTGATGGAGATGTTGAGACGCCAAGGGATGAGTTATCAATCCGATGCTGAATACACTCAGATCTTCATCAAAATTGGCAGTTTTGAAGAAGCCTTTGTTAGGATCACTAAGTGCCTTCAAGAGATCAGTGAGTGGATGTCTATTAACCAACTTCAATTGAATGTTTCTAAAACAGAGTTTATCTTGTTCGGGCCCAAACATCTAAACACAGTCCTCAAAAAACAGCCAATCCCTAACCTCTTGAGAGTAGAGTTGAAATTTGCATCTAAAGTAAAGAACCTGGGCTGCGAAAGTCAGGTTGGAGCCAAGGTAAAAGCTATTTTTTACTTGCTAAGACTGCTTTGCCAGGTTATTCCATATATCCCCCGAAGAGGATCACGCTTTGGTGGTGGGAGCTCTATCAAATGACCACCTGGACTATTGCAATAGTTTGCTGATGGGTAATCCAGCAGAACAACTCCACAGGCTTCAGAAGGCCCAGAATGCGGCAGTTAGACTGGTCTGTGGACTGAGTAAAATGGCCCATGCATTATCCCCCTCTCACGGAGCACTCCACTGGCTGGCTGTGGAAGATCGCATCAAGTTCAAAGTGGGTAGTGTTTTGATGCCTGAATGGACTAGCCCCTGACTATTTGAGGGATCGGATTAGCCATTATCAACCTGCCAGGTGTCTACAATCACAGGATCAAATACTTTTGAATATCCCCTCATCTACTTGTGTAACAAGGAGGGACAGAAGATTTGCTGTTTTCGGCCCAAGGCTCTGGAACAGTATTCTCAGAGAGATTAGGATTCTCGACTCTCTCTATCAGTTTTGTTGGGCTTTAAATACATTCCTGTTTGGATAATTGTTTATCAATATGTCTATGTTATGAATCCTGTTTGTATCTGAGGTTGGCTGAAATCTATTTGTTCATTTGTCTTCTCGATGTCAGCTGCACCACTATACAGTTTGGTCCATCATGAGTGAAATATCCATTCTCAAAATCATATCAAAATCAAATCAGTAGACTTGATTGCTCTTGCATAGTTGTGGCAAAAAATATATATCCACCAATATATTTTTTTTTACCATCAAGCACTGGTGGCTTGCACATTTGGTTGTCAGAGGCCAGGTACCACCCCCTGTTTCTACATTGGGCAAAATATTTAAGCTTTGATTAAAAACACATACATCTTTCACTTAGCACAGTGCACGTGATCATCATGGACATTGCACACACATGGTGGTCCAGGGTGGCCTGGTGTATTGCGCATCCTGTGCTTTGTTGAGGAGCTTCATTGGGTGTGGGGGCTGGCCGTCAGCATGGCTTGCAGGGGGGGCATCAAATTGTGAGTTATGCCACTGCTGGAAGGCAACCATACATTTTACCTGACCAGGCTCCAAACTCTGTATTTCATTTCTAAAATGTATTTCTCATGAGTACAGTCATGTGACTTTCAGAGCAACCTTCAAGACCATATTATTATTCCAAGCAATTTTTGATATTTTTGTTGTTATCAGTGACTAGAGTTGCATAATGTTAAGATGTGTTCTATACTAAGTCAGGCATTCATCCATGTACAATGCCTTGAAATGCCTACCATGAAAGGACACATTGTCAACAAGGCAAGTACCATCCAAACTCTGAATATGAACTATCTGCATTCCAAAGGAGATGTTGTCTAGCTACAATTTGCTGATCTTGAGACATACCAATTTGGGACCAATATCTGTATTTGGCACTAAATAAAAAGATGGTGTGATTCTGGGAAATTCTCCCCAAAATATTTAAATAGTATTTTTTTAAAATAATACTTTGGTGAAGTAGCATCCCATGTATGCTTTGTTCACCTTAACCCATACATTCCTGCTCTCTGTAACCTGACCTCAATCAGACTCCATACATACAGAACAGCTCCATTATTAGGGTCCTATGCTTATTCAGATCGCTGTGGTTGGCTCTAAGAATCAGATGCATTGCTTTCACAAGAAAACGCATGGTCTTAGGTATATAGAGCAGCACATTAATCATCTGAAGAGGACAGCACGAAATGTTAGAAATCTTCTAAACAAAATGTACAACTAATGCCTCCTACAAGCATCAATGTGTCCTCAACATCTACACTGTTGGCTTAGGAACCAGTTGGTTCATATGTGAGATGCAGGGTTGACCTTGTCAATGCCAACCCAAACAGTAAAATCAAGAGGGACTACAGCATGACCAGAGACATCACTGCTGAAATGTAGTATATGTATACTGTTCTCATTTTTTCAAAAGGTGAGTGCTCACCTCAGACATGGGTCAGCTTAGACGCCACAAGTTCAAATCCTAGCAGTGCTAACTTAGCCTTTATTCTTCAGAGATTGATAAATTAAGCACAATTACGATGAGTAATAACAGTTAATGCTACAGCAATTGGATGGGGCGGGATTCTTGCATCAAGCACGGTATAAAAACCTGATTAAAGGATATGCAATGTGAATATCCTGAAAACCTCACCAAAGTGCACAGGTTGTTGGGGCAATAAGCCTCATCCTAGTAAAATGAAAGTGGATCATTCATTAACATTTTACAAGAGCAAGGTTGTATTGGTAAACATGTTGTATTGGTAAACATACCCCATCAGTTATACAATTATTGAAGCAGGATATTTTTCCTAATAAAATTGTGTTTGAAATGTTTTAATGTATTATTATTTGGGCTGAAATTGATCTACACCTGCTCCTGGAATCTATATTCATGATTCCTGAACTCTGTAGGTACAATCTTTCCAGTTGAAGATAAAATATACAACCGCTCCAGAGCTGGAACAAAGATTAGAAAACATGTTCATGTGAGGGTCTGGTTCAATCTAATGGAGGCAAAGGTGTTTATGTGATTTTACATGCAATTTATTCAGATGTAAATAAAATGCTGTATTTAGTAGAATTCAGATATCTTTACACACATTAATTAATTCATCTTTCATAACACACTTAATACCATAGATCACTCTCTAAGCACAGGAACGGGATTGAAACCTGTGTTGCTCTGCACTGTTTTGCTTCAAGACAAACCTGTTTCCCCTGACCTATCCTGTCAGCCCACATACTAATAAATACGTTATTTGAATAAATGCAATGTGTTTCATTAAACAAGTTGCATTTTGAATGATCATATATACACCATATGAGGTAAAATAATGTCAAATATAATAGGACTTTTGTTAATTTAAATAACTCCCTATGCAAGGAGACTTTCTTTCTGTCTTTTTATTCGGAATTGTATTGTGATTCTCAATACAGAGACCTTGCCAATGGCACAGATCTATACAAGACATTGTAAGGGAAAGACATATTTAATCCAGAATTCCTTAGTGAAAATGTAACCCACAGTATATGTGTCTCCTTATGACATGGCAAAATACATTGGGCTAATTCAAGCAAATAGGAGTCTTTTTTGAGGAACAAGAATGTGAAATGAAACTATGGCAGTCTCTGTTCAATCTGAAACTGTCCCTTCAAAGTAAGCTACATGACTTGAGTTTGTTGAGTATTTAAAGTTAAACACACAGGAAGATGGGAGAGTTTGGGGGAACGGACGGGAGGAAGACAGCCTGTCTGACATGAGTAGAGGTGACTGAGATTTCAACTGGATGTGGCTGATGGCCATCTCCATTAAGAATGCCCTTTACAAAGGGGGTTGAATGCAGAAGTCTTTCTGAAGACAGAACCAAATTGACCAATAGGTATTTGGGTATATGTCTCAGATTCCGCAGGTTTATCACTCATACTTTCCTTACCACTATCCCACTCCTCACCTGATGATTCTGTGTGTGTCTTTACTGATTCGTCAGATGAACTTTCCAGCTTTTCCTTCCAGGCAGTCATTATCTTTGTCCTGGTGGCTGTGTTCTTTTGTTTGACGAGATACGGGCAAGCTCCCATGGAGGCCACCTTGCCTATAAAGCTATTAGCCCGGCAACGGGGAACTCCAGGGAGCCCACCCCAAACCAGGGAAAAACTTTGCCAAAAAACCCTGGAAGATCTTGTAGCTGAAGTAAACAGTGGTGAGTTGTAGTTATCCAGAGAGATAGTTGTAGGTGTGCACTGGTATCTGGACTCAAATACCCAGCATACACAAGTAGGTAAGTAGAAAGTTATAGTTCCAACATATCGGTTTCAGAATTTAATAAACTACACTACCCAGCATTCCACTGGGAAGCAGAGCCGCAATGTCCAGTTCCGGCGTGCTCGAGGTCAGAGAGTACGGGACCACAATAACCAGCATGCACTGGCAAGCGTAGTGGATTGAGGAATAGAGATCCAGTACGGAACAGCACAAGCAGCACAGAACTCCGGTGCACTGAAACAATGTAGCACTTCCAGCCAAGAGCGTCTGATGTCAGATGAGACGCCGAGGAAGGAATGCGTGCAGGAAGGCAGCGCCGAGCGCGGCACAACAGCAGGGAGCAGAACGGGTAAACAATTGGAACGGGAGAGGGCTACCGCGGGAAGTGGTGAAAGAAAGAGACAGGCTGACAAACAAGGAAGGAAGGCAAGGGATCACAGAGGAACAATGAAAGGCAGAGAACGAGCGTTGAGTAACTCACATAAGCAGCAAGAAAGTTGCAACGCACAGGTGTTTTAATTTCCCAAGTACTTGTAGGTGCAACAACAGAATGACTAGACCGCATCTTGCAGTGACTGAGTTTTTAGTCCTTCTTCCACATCGCCCATCTGCTCCATACTTTCCATGGGCGATATATGGCAGTATGACCACTTCTCAGCTGTCCTCCTCCCGGTTTACCCGGGTGTAACCGTTGAAACCTTCGGATAAGTTGGGCTGCAGATATATGACTGATTGGTTCCCAAGAACTCTCAGACCTTGGGTATCCTTTCCATAGCACCAGATACTGTAAGGTGCCTCTCTTGTATCTCGAGTCCAGTAATCTGGATACTTCGTACTCCTTCGAGGTTTCAAATGGTAGATTATCAGTTCCTCTCTTCCTTCTGTTGCGTGGATCTTCCACATATTCTTTTAGCAAAGAGGTGTGCAACACTGGATGTATCCTTTTTAGCCTTGCAGGGAGAGCCAAGCGAAAGGTGACAGGATTGATCTTGGCAGTATTCTTGAAAGGACCGATGAAACGGGGAGAGAACTTTCCTTGATGTACCCATCTGGGTAAGAACTTGGTGGATAACCATACCTTGATACCAATGTCCCATTGTGGATTGGGTCTTCGCTTGAGATCAGCACACCTCTTGTTCTCTAGATGGGAGGTTTCAAGATTAGACCTGGTTCTCTTGTGAAGGGACTGAAGGGTGTCCAAAAGATGGTCCACAGAGGGAATGTTAGTAGACACTGGAGCAAACCGAGGAATGTGTCTGGGATGAAAACCGTAGGTACAGGAAAAGGGACTCATGCCTGTCGAGGAATGTCTTGTGTTATTAAATGAAAATTCTGCCATGGGAAGCAGATGAAACCAATAAGTCTTGTTCCTGATTACAGAAGCACCAAATGTATTGTTCTAATTTTGCATTAAGACGTTCGGTTTGTCCATTGCTCTCCGGGTGAAATCCTGAGGACAATGATCTTTTTATACCCAAAGCTTTGCACAAAGCAGTCCAGAAGTTAGAGGTGAACCTTGAGCCTCTATCCTAGACTATGGATTGGGGAAGTCCATGTAACCTAACCACATCTTTCAGAAACACCTCCGCAGTGGTACTTGCTGTTGGAAGACCTTTCATTGGTGAAAAATGTGCTAATTTACTGAATGAATCCACAGTGACCATTATGGCTGTATGTCCATTGGAAATGGGTAAGTCTACAATAAAGTCAGTGGAAATGTGTTGCCATGGCCCATCTGGTAGAGTGTCCTGTTGTAGTAAGCCTAATGGTTTAAAGTAAGCATATTTGTTCTGAGCACATATGGGACATGTAGCCACATATTCCTTGACATCTTTTTTCATACTACGCCACCAAAACTGTCTTGACACCAGTTCTATGGTGGCAAGTTGACCTTTGTGTCCTGCTGAGGGTATATCATGGCACCAAGCCATGGCCTGTTCTTGTAAACCCTGAGTGGGCAGGAACAAAGCCTCTTTCATAAACCACAGATCTCCTCTTTGGGTCATCCCCTTGTCGTCTGTCTTTATGTTATTCTTTTGGGCTTGCTGTACTTGTTGAAGAAATGTATTAACCATATTGATGAACCTCTTCCCTGCTAGAGGATTTCTGGACCTTGGTATCCTCCACAGTCAATTCCTTGACTGCGGGAAAGGACATCTGCTATTGGGTTATCCTTTCCTGGTAAATAGGTGATAACGAAATCAAATTGAGAAAAAGAATAGGCCCATCTGGCATGTCTGGAACTTCGGCATTCCATTTTCTGTAACACCTTTAAATTCTGGTGATGTACGAACCTGAAATGGACAAACTGCTCCTTGCAATAAATGTTTCCAATCCTCACAGGCCTGTCTTATAGCCAGGAGTTCTCTTTCAAGCACGGAGTAGTTCCGTTCACTGGGACTAAGGGTTCTAGAATAATACGCTATAGGGTGTTCCAATCCGTCCTCTTTTTTTGTAACAAAGCTGCTCCAAACGCACCTCCTGAGGCATCGGTCTCCACAATGAATGGTAAAGATTGATCCGGTTGTCTCAGGATTGGAGCTGTCACAAATGCTTCGTTAAGTCTTTGGAATGCTTGATCAGTTTTCTGATCCCAGAGAAACTGGATTCCTTTTTTAAGGCGGTTGGTAATAGGAAGTAAGATGTCCGAAAAGTTTGGTATAAACTTAAGGTAAAAGTTTGCTAGTCCGAAGAACCTTTGTATGTCCTTTACTGAATTGGGTGTGGACCACTGTGTTATAGCTTGAATCTTGGCTGGATCCATTTGTACCTGATCTGCCGAGATGATAAATCCTAAGTAGATAACGAAGTAGCCTCAAAAACACATTTTTCAGGCTTGGCCAATAGACTATTGTGTCTTAACCTGTGGAGGACTTCTTTGACCTGTTGACGATGTTCAGTCAGAGTGTTCGAGAATATGAGAATGTCATCCAAATAAACCACCACTGAAGTACACAACATATCTGCAAATATCTTGTCCATGAATCTTTGGAACTGGGATGGGTCATTTACCAAACCAAAGGGCATAACCCTGTACTCGTAGTGTCCCAGGGGAGTCCTGAAAGCTGTTTTCCATTCATCTCCTACACGTATACGAAGCAGGTGGTATGCCCCTCGAAGGTCTAATTTGGGTGAAGAAATGTGCTCCTTGGACTGCCTCAATAACGTCTTTCATTAAGGGCATAGGATACCTGTCTCATATAGTCAGACTGTTCAGACCTCGATAATCTATGCAGGACCTTAGTTCTGTGGCCCCTTTTTTGGAAATAAAGAAAAGTGGTGCCCCTGCGGATGATGAGGATTCTCGTATGAGGCCATTTTGCAAATTGGTTGACAAGTATTCCCTCAATGCCTCGTTTTCAGGTAGGGATAAAGGAAACATCCTTCCAAAGGGTACTTCAGCCTCTAGAATCAGATCGATTCTGCAGTCTTCCTTCCGATGAGGAGGGAGATTCCTCGGTTGGGTGTCTAGGAACACGTCTTCATAGTCCAGATACTGGATAGGAATTGTATTAACACTGAGGACGGTATTTTTTATTGTTGGGAGTACACAGGATAAGGCGGGTTCATTAGCCAAACACTGCTGAGAACAATGTGTGGATCTGAACTCTACTGTGTTGAGTTGCCAGTCGATTGCTGGGTTGTGTTTTCTGAGCCATGGTATGCCTAACATGACTGGGAAATGAGCCCCTCGGATAAGATCAAAAGATAGATACTCTGATTGATTTGACACTCTGACTTGTTTTTCCTGGGTTTCCTGGCTGATGGGTCCAGATGTCAAAGGTGTGCCGTCAACGCTTTCTACTGTAATCGGTCTGAACTTGGGGCATCGAGGTAGGTGGTGTTCATCGGCCCATTTATCGTCTACAAAGTTGCCTGCAGCCCCACAGCCCAACATAGCCAAACATTCAATGGGTTTGGTAGCATTCCAGTCTAACGTGATCTTAACCACCATCAGAGTGTTATTGCTGATCAAAGCTGGTTGAGCATTAGCAAAGGGATGCATAGATGTCTCCCCTTCCTTATCCCTGTTCAAGGTCGGGGTCTTTCGTTTCCCTGCTTTCTGGGAGGAACTTCGTGGCAATCTCTCAACAAATGTATGTTGGACCCACACTACATGCAAAGTCCAGGATCCTTGCGTCTCTTCTTTTCGTTGGCTGTAACTGGTCCTGTAGCAGTTCCTATCTGCATTGGTTCTTCAGATTGAACCTTTTCAGGGACTGAGGGTAGGCTAGTGAAAGGTACGAAAGACCTAGGCTTTTTCTTCTCAGCTTTCCTCTCCGCCATGCGGAATTCTATCTGTAATACTAATGACACAAGTTCCTGAAAGGAAGCAGATCTGGCTACTCTGGTCAGTTCGGCTTTTATGTCTTCAGGCAGACCCCAATGGAAAATAGCCTGCTACCCTGTCTCAGGCCAACCTGCTTCTGTTGCCACCTTCTAAAAACAGGTAACATATGTTTGTATGTCGGAGCTCTCTTGATGTATATCCAGCAGGTTCTCAAAGGTGGAGTATAAAACTTCTGGTCTCTCGAATCTCTCCTTGAAACATGCTACAAAGGCACCATACTCATTTAGAGTTGGGTCTGAGTTAGTTACCAGTGGGGTGGCCCAGGCTAGGGCATTACCAACTTAGTATGAAATTAGAAATCCCACCTTTGTCCAGTCAGACTCGTAAGTCTTGGGCTGAAAAGTATAGTGGATCGTGCAGGCATCCAGAAACTCTTTTAATTTCCTGGGGTTTCCATCAAATTTACCACATGGTAGAGATATAGGAGGTAGTTCTCCTCTGGAATCTTCTCTCTGTTGTACTTGTTGCCTCAATGCGGTATTATCCGTTTTTAGGGTTTGTACTTCAACCCTAAAGGCTTGTATGGCGTTAACCATCTCCTGGTATTGCTCCAGGCTAGCCATCTTTACTTGGCGTTGCAATCTCTCAAGTTCCCCAGGTTTATCACTCACACTTTCCTTACCACTAGCCCACTCCTTACCTGATTATTCTGTGTGTGTCTTTACTGATTCGTCGGACAAACATTCCAGCTTTTCCCACCAGGCAGTCGTTCTCTTTGTCCTGATGGCCTTGTTCTTTCGTTTGACGAGATAGGGGCAAGCTCTCCCGGAGGCCACCTTGCCTATAAAGCTATTAGCCCAGCAGCGGGGAACTCCAGGGAGCCCACCCCAAACCAGGGAAAAGCTTTGCCGAAAAACCCTGGAAGATCTTGTAGCTGAAGTAAGCAGTGGTGAGTTGTAGTTATCCAGAGAGATAGCTGTAGGTGTGCACTGGTATCTGGACTCCAATACCCAGCATACACGAGTAGGTAAGTAGAAAGGTATAGTTCCAACGTACTCGGTTTCAGAATGTAATAAACTACACTACCCAGCAGGCCACTGGGAAACAGAGCCGCAATGTCCAGTTCTGGCGTGCTCAAGGTCAGAGAGTACGGGACCACAATAACCAGCATGCACTGGAAAGCATTCCTAGTGGATTGAGGAACAGCACAAGCAGCACAGAACTCTGGAGCACTGAAACAAAGTAGCGCTTCCAGCCAAGAGCATCTGATGTCAGGTGAGACGCCAAGGAAGGAACGCGTGCAGGAAGGCAGCGCCAAACGCGGCACAACAACAGGGAGCAGAACACACAGGTAAACAATTGGGACGGGAGAGGGCCACCGTGGGAAGCGGTGAAAGAAAGAGACGGGCTGACAAACAAGGAAGGAGGGCAAAGGATCACAGAGGGAGGCAGAGAACGAGCATTGAATAACTCACGTAAGCAGCAAAGAAAGTTGCAACGCACAGGTGTTCTCATTTCCCAGGTACTTGTAGGTGCAATAACAGAAAGACTAGACCGCATCTTGCAGTGACTCTGAGTTTTTAGTCCTTCTTCCACATCGCCCATCTGCTCCATATTTTCCATGGGCGATATATGACAATATGAGAGAGAACGTACCTGGTGGAGTTGCCTGGAAGCCCACCTGGCCTCAGTCTTTAAAAGGCAAACCAAAAGCAGAGTAACCACAGTGCATTTAGATAAATGGCCAAATAACTAGTTAAACCCCACATAGCAATTGAAATAATTTTGGGCAAACCCTGTTTACATGCTAGGTCATTATATGGGGACAGGGCCTGTAAAAGAAACTGTCGGCACCATTTAAAATAGACTGCTTAGAATCTTTAATTGTGCAGTGCATATTAGTCTGTCAGTAACCAATTAATAATTAATGCCTTGAGTTTTCACAGGAGAAATTATATATGGATCTGCAAGCATGGCACAAAATGTGATTATTTTCAGGGATTATATATAATTTTATATATAGTTGTTGTCCTATGAAAACTATAATTTACATAAAAGAAAAATCCTGTATAAGGTCTCCTTCTGAACTGCATCCATCAACACCAAAGGTTTCTGGCACACACCCTAGTCTCGCCCAGCATGTAGTGCGCAAATTAAACCCTTATTTATTTGTATCTATAAGTTCAATATTCTGAATGATATACCAGTCATATCACACCCTTCTCGTGAGACCCCCCCTGCCCCCCGGTCACACTGAACCAGGAATCAGGCTAGTGTGAAAAGGTAAATATTTATTTATGTATTTAGAATTTAAATCACAATATATTTTAATAGGTAACATAAATCACCATGGAGTGACAAAACACTGAATTATATCTTTAATGCACTAGGAATCAAGTAATGAGCACAAAAACAAATGCAGCAAAGAAAATAATACTTTTGGATTGGTTTAGAACAGATAGCATTATGGTTAAGGGTTCCGCCTGCAAAACCCCTCAACCCCCCAATAGGCAATTTAAATAGATGTGAGGATGGGTGGCCACCAGGGGGCACGCAAATGAGTTCCTCTACAGCATGAGCTCCCATCCCAAGGTCCTGAAAAGTGGATTGAGCCCCCACTTTTGGACCTCCCCCGGGGTTAAAACTCGAGACGAAGGTTTATGAAGGTTACGACCATACATGGGAGAAAACCCGGGCGAAAACGACCGACGCTTCCAGTAAATATCGGCAAGGACCCGTGGCGGCGAAAACGAAACTGGATTTGGCCTTGGTGCGGCCCAGATCTTCTACCCGCCCGGGAGCGACTGCTGCGCAGACACCAAGAGGAGTTTGCACCGGAGGATGAGCCCCTACATCCACACGCCGCCACTCCTGGATGTGAGGACCCAGCAGGACAATCGATGGCCCGCAATAGCGAAGAAAGGATCTGAGATGAACCAGGCGGTGCGAAGCCGGACGCCCCGTGGGGACAACAGAGGCACAGGCCCTATGCTCACTCTTCCGCTGCGACATATTCCAGCCGCATGAACGCCCGCCAGAAACTTGCCATATACGCATACGGATCAGCACCCCGAATTGACACCAGCCCCACTATAGCCACATCATCAACTGCTGGTGCAGAGACCGCCGCGACAAAAGGAGATATTGCAGACTTACTGGCTGAAATAAGGAATATGGGAGCCAGCATTGGAGGAAAAATCGATAAACTCACACAGCGCCTGGACAACATAGAGGAATAGAGGACAGGGTTGAAGGTGTTGAGAACAATCAGGCCTCAATTGATGTCTTGGAAACGCAACTCACCCACAGAATAACAGAATTAGAAAGAAGAGAGCAAGAATTCAAACTTAAGATGGATGATTTGGAGAATCGCGAAAGACGAAACAATCTATGCTTTTTTGGGATTCCTGAGAAGGAAGGGGAAACAGAGGAGGACCTAAAAACGACCCTTCATGACATCATCAAGCTCCTTGTTGCAGATGACAACATTGATGAACCCAAAACAGAACGCATCCACGGAGCGGGAGGCCCGCCCGGAGGCCCGAGATCGGTGCTGGCAAGATTTCACCGGTATCAGGATAGGATGAGAGTGTTGGAAAAGGCGAGGAGTGGAGGCACCATCACCCTGAGTGGAGCCCAAATATCGATATATCAGGACCTCTCCGCCCTGACATTAGCCCTGAGAAAAATGTGCAAACCACTCACGACGTGGCTTAAATCTCGGGACACGCGCTACAGATGGGGATATCCCTTTTCTCTCTCCTTTGAACATGACGGCACGAAGATCTGGTTGAGCTCTGAACAGCAGATTAAGGATCGCATCGCTGATTTACTAGGCCCGCAGGATTGTGATGAATCCCGTGACCGTCCTCCTAGGGAGGGGACAGAATGGCAGACACAGGGCCCGAAGAGGTGAAAGGTGAAAGGTTTGAGGAAATATCGCAGAGGAAACGGCTCTCCGGAGGGGGGTAGTTGAGCCTCGATAAGTATGGTACACTTTGCTTGAATTGACATTTGATAAAGGGACAACATGGTTGACTCTTGGTGCAATGTGATTGAAACCTCCACTCAACTTGCAGAATTGGGCTCACTCTAGGGGGAGGTTCCTGGGGGCTCATTAGTTATGTTGATGTTTATTCTACGAGGGGACCGTGAGGTAACGGTCTCCAACGGTGGTTCGGTCTAGGGCTAGTGAATCTAACATAGCCCGATCGGACGCCACCGAACTCAGGTAGAGGGAAGGGGGAGGGGGGTTAGGGGACTAAGGCACGTGTTGAATCAAGTGTAAATTTAAGAACTATGAACAGTGCAACGGTCGTGTGGCTGTTTCGATATCAAGGAACTGACTTACATTGGTCAGAGAATATGTATGGTCTAAGATTCTGTTGTTACCATGACCGCTGAATCACATTGCAGGGGTGCCATAAGGGTGGGAACGTTAAATGTCAATGGTCTCAATTCACCAACGAAAAGATCACTTGTCTTTAGAGAATTTCACAGATCAAAGATTGATATCCTTCTATTGCAGGAAACTAAACATATGAAGGGAGAGTGGTCCTGGGGAGGCGTTCTGGGATGGAATTCTGGGGTTCGGGACCGTTGAGGAGGGGAGGAGTGGGAATTCTCATTAGGAAGGGGTTAGACTTCAAGATCACTAAGGTATGGTCAGATGTTGAGGGCCGTGCCCTGCTAGTTTCGGGGACCATTGGGAATGTTTACACCACGATTGCCAAGATTTACTCCCCCAATGTAGGGCAAGTTAGATTTCTCTCCAAAACAATTCCTAAGATTATGCTAGAGTCAACAGGTCATGTCATCCTTGGGTGAGATTTTAATACATGGACTGATCCCACGTTGGATTGGAAACCTGGTAATCCAGAAACGCGTGACAAAGAGGAGATCACACTCAATTCAGGTCAATGATGGAACTGTATGGACTGACTGATGTGTGGAGACAAATGCACCCCACAGAGAGAGCTTACACCTTTCTTTCAGCCCCACACAATACACTCACCCGCATTGACCACCTCTACTTCTCAAGAGATCTATGCGGTACAACCTCACACACAGAAATCACACCAATCACATGGTCTGATCACGACATGGTGATCGCCAACATGGTATGGGAATCCTTGCCGGTCAGAGGTGGGAAATGGAGATGCAATGAAACCCTATGGAAAGACCCTGTCTTTAAATCGGAAATGGAAACTGAGATCGCCGAATACTTCCGATTGAATGACACTGTGGAGGTCTCTAAACAGGGGGTCTGGGATGCGGGCAAGGCGACCTGGAGGGGAATCCTTATGAGGGAGGGAGCCAACAAGAAAAGAGAAAGGGCTCTGATCGAAAATAGACTCTGCAGGGAAATCACTCAACTAGAAAATGAGGCGAGGGGTGGGGATGTGCTAAACCGTGAAAAAGTCAGCCAAGCACGGAAAAAAAGGGAGGAACTCTGCCGCCCAGAACATGACCAAATAACACGCAAACTCCTCTTCCTCAAACAAAAGTTTTATGAGAAAGGAGACAAGGCGGACGCGTTTCTTGCGGCCAGGCTGCGAGCAAAACAAGCAGAACGCAGAGTATAGGAAATAGTTGACAGACTACCCAGCACAGCGATAAGTAGGACCACCATTCCCGAAGCCTTTGCAGACTTTTATGAAGCCCTGTACACCTCAAAGACGGAACCGGACCCTTACGGCATTCGCTCCTACTTATCTGACATTGATATGCCCAAACTGTCATGCAATGAATCTGAGGCCCTGGACCCCGCCGTAACTGAGGAGGAGATTCAGGAGGCCATAAAACGACGAACACTAGGTAAATCCACGGGAGAGGATGGGTACACTGCAGGTTTTTCTAAGACATTTGCCACACAGTTTACGCCCTTCCTAGTCGACGTATTTAATGAAATCCTAGAGACCGGGAAACCTCCAGACTCATTTGTTAAAGCACTCATAACTGTCAACCCAAAAGAATGGAAAGATCCCAAAAAATGTGAATCATATTGCCCCATTTCCCTGATCAACATAGACACGAAGATATACACAAGGTTCCTGGCCGCTAGAATTGAGTCATTCATGCCCCGCCTCATCCACCCCGACCAGGTTGGCTTTATACTGGGTCGCCAGGGTGCAGACCCCATGCGTAAGACCCTGCACCTGATACATGCCTCCTACAATCTGGACACTGACCCCTCATTATTTTCCACCGACGCAGAAAAAGGGTTTGATAGGGTTGACTGTGACTTCCTAATGGGAGTCCTTTGCAAGATTGGAATGGGCCCTAGATTTAGGAAGAGAATCCAGGCAGTCTACTCGGGGCCCACAGCTTCGGTGTTCGTGAATGGGACATATTCCAGGTGGTTTCGGTTGAAGTGAGGAACCCGACAGGGATGCCCACTATCGGCCATCTTGTTTGCCTTATCGCTCGAACCACTTGCACATAAAATACGATCAGACACCAGCATAGAAGGGATGCACCTGGGTCATACAGAGCACAAGCTGGAATTATATGCTGACGACATACTCCTTCATGTGGTCAACCCCGCTAGATCCATTCCGCGAGCTATATCCCTTCTTGAAGAATATGGCCAGTTATCAGGGTTTAGGGTCAATCGGTCCAAATCCATATTGTTCCCCCTCCAGGGGACACCAGAGATAAATGAAATGAAATATTCCTCCCTTGGACTGACACTAGAACATGACGCTATGCAATATTTGGGGATTCAAATCACGAAACGAATAGACGCTCTATATGAGGCGAATTTCCCAAAACTCCTTGCCAGATTCCAAGCGGACCTAGCCAGGTGCGACAAATTAACCATCTCGTGGCTTGGCAGACTCAACGCTATAAAAATGACATGTCTCCCGAGGTTCCTCTATCCCTTTCAGATGCTCCCCATTAAAATTCCGGAGCGATATTTCACTGAGGTTTGAAAAGCGACCCTTAAGTTTCTGTGGCGGGGGAAAAAAGCCAGAATCGCCTATTATACATTAACATTGCCCAAAGACAAAGGAGGGGTAGGCCTTCCAGATCTCAAGAAGTACTATGTTGCGGCTCAAATGCGAGTGCTCATCCCTCATTTACATAACCATAAGGAACCACAGTGGATAGAGATGGACAACCTCTATTTAGACCCAGCGACACTCTCAGAGTGGCTATGGACCCCACGAAAGAGAGTGTTGAGGAAAACGAAGGAGCATCCGCTCTTTGCCACCATATGGGAAATATGGAGGGAGGGTCCGGAGATGAGAGGAATCACAACATGGCCGTCCCCCTTGAGTCACCTATGGTCCCCGGGCATTAATAATCACATCCCCAGTGTTGAGAGATTCCAGGCGTGGTATGAGGGGGGGCTAGAGAGGGTAGGCCGGCTGCTCCGATGTGATTCCTTCATCACTCTCCCCGAACTAACAGAGGCCCTAAATATAGGCGTACTGTCCACTTTCCATTACCTACAGATCAAAGGGGTCTTAACAAAGGCGGCATGGAAGACAAAACTAAGTAGAGAACGTACCCCCTTCGAAAAACTCTTGGACACCAAGACTGACAGGAAAGGCCTAATTTCCGCCATGTATAAACTACTCGTAGAGGCGGGGGGAGGCAACACACATAATCTCAGAACGCGTTGGGAGAAAGACATGGGGTTGGAAATCGATGATGACATGTGGTACAATATGTGCCGCATGGCAACGCGCACATCCATATCGTGCCAATACAAACTCCATTCTATCAAACTCTTGCATCGCTGGCAGTATGACCCTTATAAACTATACAAAATGTACCAGTCATCCTCCTCCTTCTGTTGGCGCGAATGTGGACAAGCTGCAGACTATTGGCACATGTGGTGGGGATGTCCCAAGATTAGGATCTATTGGGATGAGGTCTTGGGGTGGATTAGACACCTGGACAGGATTCAAAGGAAGGTAGACCCTCATCTTGTCCTATTTGGTCTAGAGAAAGTGGAGGATGAGTGGAAGAGAGTGCAAGGCCTAGCCCCCCATTTACTGCTTGCGACTCAGGCCTTATTAGCCACCAAGTGGAAATCAGCTATGACCCCAACTGAGAATGAATAGATTAACACTGTAATGAACATATGCCCCATGGAAAAAATCACTGCCTCACTCCACGGCAGGGCAACACAGTGTGAGGTCCTTTGGTCAGACTTCCTATGCAAACACACATCAGAAGGCACCCACCCTGATGGAGATGGGGTCCATTGTCCGTAGAACTCGATTGGGTCCCGCTCCTCTTGGTACTGTTCCCCTCCTCCCCTCTGCTTTGATCCCATTCCCATACTGTCCACCAGATACCATCCAAATCAAGACAAGACACCCTCCCAATGGAGAGCCCCTGAACACACTACACCGAAACAGTTCCAATCTGTGACAAAGGCCACAAGACCACACAAGCACGACTCCTTGGTAACACAATTTCTTAGTCCTTGGGGGGTGGGGGGAGGGGAGAAGGTGTAGGAGAATGAAGAAAAACGAGAGAATCTAGGTAGAACGTTCTCACTGTTACTCAGTTTGGTCTATGGTTACGAAGTTGTACATTGTATCTTGTTTTTATTTCCACCTGTGTAATATCTATGAACCCATATGTACATTTTTCTTGTGTTCCTTTTCTCATTGAGAGAACTGTTATGTGTAAAAACCTAATAAAAACCAAATTTAAAAATATAAAATAGATGTGAGGAGAGAGCAGGTACCCAGGAATAGCACAGATCAAACAGAATATCACCCCCACCTTCCCCCTTTAAACACAAGAGAAAAACAGAATTGATTTATCAACTGTCAGCATGGCTTTGAAATTGGATGAGCAAAAACACCAAATGTGATCAAAATGCTTAATTTATTATACATATCTATGGGAGACACTTTGAACAGATGCAAGCAAACAACAGCAATGATTTAATCAAAAGAAAACAATTGAAATCTCAAAGTCAAAGTGGGAAATAATTTAAAGCTAATTCACATGTGTAAACTTTTCAAAATGTCAATTCGCAGCAAACTTTTCCTTATGCGATTTTTGATATAACGGATCAATCGCACTGTTACGCACTGCAGTTTTGGGTTGTAGAGATAGCTAGGGATGTTAGGTACAAGTAGGAGTTGAATTTTTGCTTCTAGCTTAATAATTGAGGGAGTTATGGAGGTTTTAGTAAGAGATGTTTTCTGAAAATAAAGACACAAAATTTGGCTTATGCTTTTACTCAAGGCATGAGCGTTTGGCTAGGCAACCAAGTCGGGACACAGTAAATTCTGAGACTGATTCATGACATCAGTAACAGATCCCCATCACTTTCCCGGCGGCACTAGTCCAAAGACTCAAAGTGGGACTTATGGATCAGAGTTACACAATAAAGATGACTATGAAAATGGTATTTTAGCAACAAAACAGAAGAAAATAGCACTAAAAATGTTGACACTGTTACAGTTATGATAGTAGGGATAGTTCAGAGATCAGAGTAGAACAGGATAAGCAAGGTATACAATAGTTCTCTAGCGTCCTATTCATACTCACAATCCACTGGGATTCAAGATTTTTGAACAGTCACGGTTCTGGTCAATGGATTGGGTCTATCAAGGAAGGACAGCACATCAGGCGCGGGACTGGATCAGCTAGGCCAGTCAACGGATTTGCACAGGATCTGCCCTTCTTGTTTCTGGGTATTTCAATCAGCGGGATAGCGAGTTCATCGGGCAAGCTTTATGGTAGCAATCCAGATAGTTTCAGCATGCTAGTTCAGGATGCTTTCCCACACCACGGTGCTCCACCGGGTTGTGAGAATAAGTATGAGGATTGAGGCCTTGCTGAAAATGGTTCAGCTACTGCTTGGCAAGAGTCTTGGCATTCGGATCTGGAAGGATGTTAAAGGCTGGATGGTGAATTCTGGAACAAACTGCTTTGCTGGAATCAGAAAAGTGAGTGCGTGAGTGAGTGAGTGAGTGAGTGAGTGAGTGAGTGAGTGAGTGAGTGAGTGAGTGAGTGAGTGAATCCCTATGTGTTGTCAGCTGTCTCTAGTTATCCTTTCAAATGACATCACAAAAATGGGTGCATGTGCAGGCTTAACTAAGCTTGCCCCTGTGAACTGGGATTGGATCAGAACCTCATCTCCGCCTTGCATCTGAGTGATTGGATCAAGGACGGATGATGTGACATTCATGATTTGGCTTTTACAGTTCTTAGAAACCTCCCCTAGCACTAGTATCAACATTGAATTGTGTCCTAAATACCTATTTATACATTGGTAACCTCGACAAAAATCACACACAAAGATTCCATATTTTATGTAGTATCTGTTCATCAAAATCCCGCAGCTGAGAAACCTTGTTTCACCTTTCTTCAGAATTGTGTCCATTTCGCCATGAACACATTTTCCAAACTGTCTGCACATTTCCACAATTGTCTGTGTTTACCATAGGGATGTGTGTGTAAGGTTTCACAATTCTAGCATTAATACAGTTCACATAAAACCACATATATTGCCATTCCTGTCCAGAATATGTTACACAGTTCCACCGCCTCTTGAAACGTACAGCCAAAAATTGGACTAGCAAATCTGTCCTTTTCATATTTTTCACCACTTTGGATAACAAGTTATGAGTCTCTAAAAATTGTTCATTATTTATTCTTAGCAGCAAATGGCCCGCCTGTTGTCTCGCCATGGAGCTCAAGGAGCAGCCCCCTCCTTTGGGGAATTCCTTCAAGGAGCAGTTTACAACGCCTTCACACGTCCGTTTCCTGGCCTGGGGATCTGCCTTTGGGAGAAACCTGTTTTTTCCACTCCTAGCAAACCCAGCCAACCTAATATATTCTTAATTTCTTAAAATCCAGCAGAAACCAAACTAGTTGCATCAAATGACATGGACAAGTTACTTTCTTAGCTTTAAACCCGTGGGATCAAAAACAACTGAGATTGGTATTATTTTCAACAACAAATCCTTTTATGTTTGCTAATCACTTTAGATCACTTTGAAGTTTCATCAGGAGGGCCCATCTGACACATTTTCTGCAGTGTGCTCTATTCCACCACACATGCACCATGGGTGGCAGGTTGTGCAGCCATCTTTTTGTGTGTTGAAGAATGCGGTTTTGGAGGTTTTTGGCGCGCACAAGAGTTTTGCCACCATTGTTGCTGTTTCTTGCACCATAACTAGCAGAGTGATGCTGCATAGTATAGCAGAGTGGGTCAATACATCCCACAAAATCTGCCTTCCACTATCCAATGAACGCACGCTACCATCCTTTCTTAAAGAGTCATCCACAGCCATACCAACATTATTAGCAGAAGAGCCCTATATAAGACCATGTTCATTTACCTCCTCAAAGTGGGAAAGTGGTTATTTCCTCCCCATTCCCAAGAAAATAATGTCAATTTAAATAACCAGCATCATTTTCCAAATATCATTTCCCAGACTAGATAGGATTCTGCCACAAGTGGATGTCTAATGCCAAGTAAAGAGAATGTACTGATTTCTTTTCTACTTCAGTGTAATCTCATGCTTGTAGGACCTTTGGGACTTTTTCATGCATCACGCTATGCTGCTCCCTAAAATATACCCTTCTACTCTGAACCAAATCTTAACAACAAATAGCCAAGTCACCCCTAACAAACATTCTTGTATGTCTCTGCTAGAAACCAATTGTTTCCAACAATCCAAAGTGAATCTATTCTATGTTAAACCTTTTGTTCTTTGATGCCAACACGTGGCAATGGTTTCAGAGAAAACTAAGCTAATTGTGCTCTAGTAAAGCTTATTTGAAGAAGCATGTTTATTTGCGTACTTTAATGCCACAGCATAATGTACATGCTTATATTGAAGTGACATTTTCATTATGTTGTCAGCAACGGTTATTTAGATTTACTTTTACAGGTATAGATGTTTTTGTGCACTGCAATTGTAACCTTGTGTCTGATACTAGCAGGCAGGTTGCATTTATTTTCTGCAGACATACTGCCTGTATTGTGTGGAGTTTTATAGATGACTTCTCCAGCAGGGGCCTACATTTACATGCTTGGTTTATTGTTTTTAGTCAAACATAATATTCAGATTAAAGAAAATCGGTTTCTAGTACCAGATTTGGTGGTGGGATCGTCCTGGCTTGGGGGTAATAAATCAGGGACATTTCTCTGTAAAAGCACCTAATATCAGAAATTCATATATATATATCATAGTTTGAAATCATCACACTGCTCATATGTGCTGACAGCAGCATAAACTGAATAATGCAGTGTGTATAGCACTCTAGGGAATATCACATCATAATGTTCTATAATTAAAACAATTGAAAGCATGGGATCACCTGCCACTTAATCAGTTACAAACTTAAGTGTCATTGAATGAGGCAATTTTGTGGGAGCCTTTCGGCCAAAATGTAGATATTCTGTGCACTGGGTTATAATATTCTGCCAGTAGCTGAACATTCAAAAGAGTTGCAGAGGAGACTGGCCCATGACCTTTTTGTGTCTGTAGGTAATCCAAGAGAAAGAAATGCAGCATGTTTTGTATCAAGCATGTTTTGCAACGTAATGCTATGTTAGTACTGCTTCTTAATCTTGTGAAGTCTTTCTTAGTTGATTGTGCTGTTTGATTCCTAAGGCCTAATTTAACAAACTAACCTGACTGCATAGTGTTGGCATCTATTGTTCTACAGGTTTGGCACTAACTAGTCAATCTTGACTTCAAGGAGTTACATGTTATCTTATTACAAAAGAATGCCAGTTGCCCTATTCCAAGCTTCCCCAATAGAGATGATCCCTCTAGCTCTGGTTGAGCGAGCCATGCAGTTGTATTGCATCATGATTGCCCCTCATTTCTATCATTTTGATAGTGTGGGTGATTACAATCTACGGCTACACAAAGTGTCAACTACCAACAGCGGTCTAGTGTTGAATGTACCCCAAACACCTTCCTCTCCACTGCACCTGTGTGACAGCTACTATGGACTGTTCACCTTTTGCAGCCATTGACAGCTACAATAGTGCATGTTTTTGCCTAATAGGTGGTTGTAACAGTGACATAGCACTACTGTCTTATCCTCACATGGCTCTAGTTCAACAGAAGAGAGCAAGAGAGAGATTGAGAGAGAATGAGGAAGACTTTGTGCTGGCTGTGCTACTCAACACTTCGCTTCAAGAGAAGAAACTGTACAATCTAAGGAGTATAAAGAAGCCTCATTGTACCACACAGTGGTAGTTTGAGAAGCCTGCATTACCTAGCCTTATGGAATGATAACAAAGTAACATGTATCGGGAGGAAAGACAGCCTTAGCAATCTGCATGATTAGCTTTGAAAATGATCAGCACAAGTATATGGCAAACCCAGATTCCACGGGTGCCAGTTAGAGCAAACCGATTTAATATAGTTACTGTTGGGATGCACATTCAAATCACAGCCCTTCCCAAATGAGTCAGATTGCGGAAAATATATTAACACATGTGGAACGTGTAGAGGGTGGTGTACAGGGGAGGGGGACCTACATGGGTGGAGGTGACTGGCTGAAAACATGTGTAATGTGAAAATATTTATAAAGGGAACTAACCATTTACTTTGCAACAGTGTCCTGTAGAATACATTGAATGTGTGCGCAGTGATCGAACTGTACGAAAAGAAGTAGTGGAACTATGCTCCCTACTGGCCTGCACCGCTCCCCACAGACCTCATCGCTGCGCTCCTTCCCATGCACAATAAAAAACCTAAAACACTTGCACCTGCTGTTTAAGGGAATGTTCAGTGCAGTGCACTGAAAGTGCAAGTTTCAACTTCTTCCTACACTTTCATTTTAAAACGAAACTGTTCCAGAACGGTTTCTTTTTATAATAAAAGCATAGGAACGGTAAAAAGTGATTAAAAGAAGTAGAGGAGCACCGCTCCCGACCGCTCCCATCCACTTCGACCAATGTGTGTACGATATCTATAACAAGAACTAACAGTGTATTTGAGAGTACGCCTGAATCCTCACAGGCTGTGTTGGAAACACAGAACAATGAGGCCCCTTCTCTGGATTGATTATTACATTTCAATTCCCAGGCACAGCAGGGAATACACACGTACACCCACATACAAATTTATTAGCTAGACCTTTGAACAGTTAGGTAGGGATGCGAGTAGCTGAATGGGAGAAGGGCTGTGGCCCAGTATGACGGCCATACTCATGGGAGCCAGTGCAGAGGTCTTGAGCTGCCAAAACACGAGCTGATGCTTAGGACACCAGCACCCCCCAGAATAATGGTCATTCTATTTGAACTACCAGATGCCCAGGAATCAGACTCTTAAATCCTTCATGAATTGAATAGATTAGTGGGACACCAGGCTTACCACTTCCGAGAAGTAGCTGATACAGGTGAAGCATAGAACAACAAGGGCTGTGATTTGTACAAGGGAGAGCAAAGGGTGATGCCAATGCTTATAAGATTTCAGCGGGTATGAATGATGGGGGCGTCTGCGTATCTGGGATGAGAAAAGAGTTGCTTTGTTTGCAAAGGGCCAGGCTTAACTCAAAGTTATCTGCCAAGTTCATGTTGACGATCAGGTGGACATAATGTGTTAGGACTAAAGACAGGGTGGTGCATTTTAAAGTCTAACCAATCACTTTACAGTACCTCGAGGTGAAGAGGCTGTTACTCACGTGTGAAGAAGATGGAGGGGAAGATGGTACGGCTGATCGGAGAGCGGTCTATATTTGAATATTAGCATGGAAATAGGAGGTAGCCAATGATGGTGGGGGATGAACACTGTATATCGAATGTGTCGCGAATGACGATTTCCACGTTTATAATGCAGTGTTTGCTTTGATGAAAGGCAGAGAGGTCTGCGGCAGTGGACTTATAATAATACCCTGTCGCCATTTTCATTTTTGTATACAGAATAAAGCTTTTGTTCTTCTTGAAAAAGCATGCACTGAGTCTTTTTCCCTAGCTGATTGTTTTTTCTATTTCTGGTTGTTGTGGAGTTACTCTACATTATCTTTAACATGACCCAGCTTAATTTAGAGTGGGAGCACAGATACATACGTTGATGGCAACAAATGAGCTTTTGGCTAGAGTCTACCACCTAACATCGAAATTGCTTGACGCCGACCTTGGAAATCAGGCGTGAGTATGTTACCTACTTAAATGAGCTAATGACCAGCGACATACTCTGTCCCATTCCCAAGTGCACCGGCAAGCGTGACACTCATTACGATGTGGAAAATGGGACCCATTAGTAAAGCAATAATATCCAAAGCCAGAAACATGCAGGTGTGCAACAATGTATGGGGCATAGTGAAGACCGCCCCTCACAAGTTCAAATCTGACTCACACAAGCATGTTTTGTGATTATTTCCATTATGAGAGCCTATACCGAGCTTCTCCACCCTGTGAGCTATATGTAATTTAGTTAGAAGTATTTATACAGTGCACATATTAAGGGTGTGTGCACCACACATTATACATAGTAGATCAAGAGGGGGTTGGGCCATGAGTAAATGCAACTCAAAAGCAGAGAAGATGGCAAGAGGAAAGGGCAGCGCATGAGGAGGACACTGTTCACGGGAAAAGGCTGCTCTAGGAATTGGGATGGAAGTGGCCAGAATTCGTGGAAGCGCTAACAAAGGTGTGCTTTGCTGAGGCGTGAAAACCTGACACTTATAAGCGTGCAAACTTACTCCATGAAACAGGTCCCTCTCTCCCAATTCCCAGGGTCTCGGATCCCTGCCATCGCCCCTTAAAGCATCATAGCCACCTTTGTTTCTCACAACACGGATAAAACAAAAATGAGTTGTTCCTTAATACCCGTCATTTCTATATAACCAAAGAAAAGCAGTACTGAACGATTATTAGCAGGAAGAGACATTTCTGATATCCAAGCATATTTCCACTGGAGCCTTTTTTTCAACACCTTCCTAATGCATTGCAGGGTCTGCGGTCATTATACAGTACTCAGCATGTGCAACAGATAGTGGGAAGCGAAAGAGTGCGAGTGCTGATGCTGATAACAGCAGCAACCAATGATTTCGTATTTATGACACGGACTAAGGGTACAGTTTTCTTTCCTCCCGCCCATGAGCCCGCGAGTGTCGCTTACTGACATTTCACTCCCCTTCCCCAGTCCCCAGATGGACGATCAGCGGCAAAGCTAACGCTTCACTAATCATTTTCCTTCCCATTGTAGTTGTCTTAGGAACCTTTTATGTCATTACACAGCAGGTCGTGGCAGTTAATTATCAAGATGCCTTTGCATACAAAGGATGCAACACTTAAGAAATTAGAAGGAGCACGCGCCTTCCTTACCTTTTACCCCTCCCCCATTACACAGATGAAAAGCACATTCTAAAAAAAGCTTCTCTGCGATTACATGAGCAGCTTGCCTGTCTGCACAGTAGAGGTAGACTTGAACACTGTTTGTTTGCTTTGTTGGGCCATTCGTTTGCCTACATCAGTTGTGATCAGATGACCACATTAAAAAAAGTGGGTCAGGCAATGGAAATAGAAGTAGGACTAGAGTCAACACAAACAGGACTGTGATAAAATTATAGTCCTATGTCTATGTTGCTTGCTGGCATTTTGCGGGGTTGTATTCACAGGCTCACTCCTATCATTGGAGGAGAGCGGCCAGGAAGGGGAAGGGGGAGGGAATAGGGGCGTGAAAAGCATTCATACGAGCAAGAGGAGTGGCGCCGTGCCCAGTTTCGGGATTTCTTAATCGGTTCCCCGTAAAAACCAGGACCGTGCCACCACCCCTTCCAATCCCGGGACAGGGTTTTAAAACGCCCAAAACTCTCAGACCATGGTGTACATACCGGGACAGTCCCGGCAAAACCGGGGCGTCTGCTCACCTCTGACCAAATGGAACATCTTGTCATTAAAATAAGGTTGTTCACCCACTCAACTCAAGCACTTAGCATAAGGGATTTGGGATAATGTGTATTTTTAACATAATTTTGTTTACAAAAACATTACGTTTGTCGAATTTCCTTTTGTTGTGGTGGAATTGTAGTAGGTTTAAAATGTACATGAATATGCTTGCAACATTCCATGCATTGGACAGTTACAGAATTCGATTTTAAGGGATAACTATGGATTGGCAGGATTTCACATTACAAATATTAAACTTGATGATTGTTGCTGTGTTCAAAATGACATGGCAGGTTATCAGGTGTGTTACCTGATAAAGGAGATAGGGATATTGAGGTGTGCGGCTCTGCTCCTTTTGTTCTTTGTGGATGCCTGATGTCATCATGGGGCGTGAGGGGGCAGAGCTGGGCAGAGGGAGGCTGGAGAGCACTCACGCCCTACATACGAAGCATGCTGCCTCCTGCGTTATGAGAGCCAATGATTGAGAATGAGAATGCAGATGGTCACATGTACCAGTGAATACCATTGAATCCTGTGGCTCATCATTCCTGTGTATGGCATCATTACGGTGTGCAAAACAGCAGCTTGAATATGGGTAAAGTCAGAGCACCACAGACATGTGCCCAATCCTCTATATAGGGTGACCAGATTTTCAAGCCGAAAAACGGGGATGACCAACAACATAAAACAAGGACTACCCACCTCACAAGCCACCCTGTACTCCGCCTGCCCCCACAACCCAGGAATCCCACAGAATTTCCAGCACTGCCCCTGCATACAAATGGTGACACCCTCCCTTTCCAAAAATGCAAATGAGTCTCGGGGCAGCGGTGATCGAAGGCCCAATCCCAGAACACGACTGGCAAATCCAGAAAATGTGGTCACCCTAACTTGGACCACCTGTGTGAACTTTGGTCCTGCTGTGATTTCTTTTGATTACTTGTTCATTTATTCATGGCACAAGCTAACGGTTCTCGCAAGTGGAAAACGTCCACCCACATTTCTTGAGAGGGCGGATGCCATCCCCTATAATGATGGTACTGTATTGTTCACTTTAAGTGAAGGTGTAAAAACGTGTGAGCTGATGCAGCAATACATCGGTAGCCAGGAAGAAAGAGGAGGGAGGAGAGCTATGTCCAGAGCCCAGATCAGAACTCACGTCTATAAATCCCCCACCCGGAAGGTGTCAACTAGACCAGAGCAACTTGTGGCCAGGTCAATGTCCGCGACCTCTCATTTTTGGAGTTACCCATGCAGAGCCAAAATTAGAAAAGTAAACACGAGACACCATTTAAACTCTAAAACAAACTAAGCTTCTAGTCACTTGTCCCTCATTTTAAAAAGGCATTGTTTCAAAATTGTAATTTCCTTTCCATTTTTCTGAGCATTGTGGGCTGTTCTGTAGAAGGAAGGAAACCATTGCACTGCTCTTGTGTTGAATTATGATCCATGTTTGGTGTATGAATGCGTGTAGTTATGTCCCCGTTTCTAACATGCATAATTTCACAGCCAAATCCTGGACTACAAAGCTTTCATTTTTCTACACTATAATGACATCCATCTGTGGAATATATGTACTTTTCTAGTGATTGATACATTGATAAAGAGGTTTTTGTAATCTATTGCCCCCACAATGTTGGTCAAGAAATGGCTGATTTAAATCTGAATATTCTGTTATATTAAACACAATAATTTAATAAAATGTTTGCAGAAAGGAAAATTCAACCTGCCTGCTATTGGCCCTCATTACAAGTTTACAAACTGGCAGACTGCTGCCAAACTTGCAATATTTTCCGGCACCTGCAAATGGGCAATTACCAAGTCATTACGGCCCTGCCGGACCCGGTAATTGCCTATTTGCGGGCACTGCAAAAGAGATGCTCCCCTTTCCCATTCGGCCTCATAGGCCTAAATGGGAATGAGGCGGTCGGATGCACCAGCACCATTTATAACGGTGCCGGTGCATCCGACATGCTGTGCTCGCGGGTACCTTTCTGCCCGCCAGGTCCGACCTGGCGGGCAGAAAGGCACCCGCGAGCACAATTGGTAGTTTGCCGGTCCGGGAACTACGGTACTGGCATCCCGGACCGGAAAACGTATTGTCTTGCTAATGCTTTTGTTCCTATTTGCACAGGGATCCATATAAGAAAAAGAAATGCTAATCACTAAGCACTAAGCAATATAGCAATATAATAAAATACTCCATAATGTAAAAATACAAAATGGTCTGGGTATGTTTGAGTCAAAAAGGTAAACCTGTTATTTGAATAAAGTTTCAAACAAAACAATTCACTTACTTTTCTCTAAAACCGTCAAGAAGTGTGCACATCAGAGAAACATATTGGCTCAGCATCTGGTTCTAGGACTGATTCAAATCTAAAATGTTAGACGCTTTCTGTGACACACATATGCATCCTATCTTGGGCAAAAATACAAAAATGCTTTTATGGGGTTATTTAGGTTGCAATTACTTTAAAGGCTTGAGTTCAGGAATTCTGTTTCTTTTTGAAATGCTGGGACAGTAGCAACTACCGCTCTTAATTAAAATCTGTCATTCAATGAATGATTGGGGCATTTGTGCCCGGGACAGGAAGGGTCGTTACCGAACTTCAGACATTACCGCCAGCTGATCTTTTAATTTCGGCCTGTTCACCTGCTTCCAAAATCCCCCTCAGGTAATCAGGTTCTGTCTTTGGAAAGACCTCTGCATTCAGTTTCATCTGAAAAAGACCATCTTCATAAGTTTTTCAATCAGCTATTCTCCTGTTGAACAGGCACTCTCCATTCTCTGCTTTCACAAAAATGCCCCCTATTCTAATTTGTTCAAGTTTAAATACTCAACAAAATCAGCTCATGCACCATCATTTGTCACAGCATTTTATAGATTGAACAGAGCCTGTCAAAGGTTCCCTTCCCTTGTTGCTGATGAACATCAAGTTCATTCCTAGTTTCTGGAGGAACACCAAAGCATTCCGAAAGGAAAGAGGAATAAAGGTTCCCTCTCCTCACTCTGGTCTCCAAACTCAGCTTGTAGCATTTCAGTGTACCTTATTCTTCAATGGAGTATGTGCTTTGTAGTTATATAGTTGTGGTTTGTACCATTCGTTTCAGCTTAAGGTGCAATATTGTATTCTTCTGTCGTTGATTTAATAAACATGTTCTCAATCTATGGCCTGACTGACTCTGAGATCATAGTGTTAGTGTTATGTTTTCTGAACTGTGTACAATTATTGCTAATAATATTGGGGTATTTTTGGTGTGTGTACCTAGCATCAGGAAGCAAGGGATGCTTTATAAGTCATGGGCGAAGGGGAAAGTGCATGGTGAGGGAAGCAGATTGCAACAGATCAATACAAGGGAGCCGGGAGTAAACACTGGGGAAGGGGCAGAGGGGGGAGCAGATCACCCAGTGTCAGATTAGGTAGCAACTAAAGGGTGTGTGGACTTAGGTGTTAAGGAGGAGACATTCTTTGAAGAGGTGGGTCATAAGCTCCTCCCTGAAATGTAGAAGTGAAGGGGAGAGTCTGGTGTTGAAGGGGATGAGGTGAAAGGGTCTGGGGTTGTAGATATACAAGGCATGATTTATGGTTCTCTCCTTCCTGCACTGGTGAAGTTCATAGGCCTCTGAAGATGGTGAGCTTCAGACCTGAGAGTGACAGCCTTATACATGATGGCATAGTATTTAAAGGTAATGCCCCCACTGCCATTTCGTGTACAGTCTTGGCACGCACACCATGCCACCTGGATAATCATAAGGTTCCTCTCAGTCAGGTCCTCAGACTTTTTTCAGTGTGTGATACTTTAGGTGTAGCATCAATTGGTCATTGCTAGAGCTTGTGTTATGTGTCTTGGTTCATGGGTTTACATGTTACAAATGTGTAACATCAGAAACATATATCAACTTTCTGAAATAAACAAAACAATGAGGACACTAGACTAAACAATATCAGTGTGCATCAATGGGAAATAGATAGAGTGCTGGTATATATGATGGTAATGCTTGGCAAATGGTGTGAGTACCTGGGGACATGATGCCAGCAACATGCACGTAGATCCTGCCCCTAGGTTCTCTGCTCAATGTACCACTAGCTAGTTTGGTAGGACCTTGATGGTACCTCTGCCAGAGAAACTGCAGCACAGCTGGTATCAGGTGGGTTACCCCTTACCATTTAGCAGTGTTCCTGTGTATCCAGGGAACAGTGAGAAATCAGTATCCTTCCTGTTTGTCTGAAACCCTTCTGGCTTTTTCCAGCCCATTTTATACTGCTGGGCTTTGTAACCCAGGCAAAGTTTGGACGTTCAAGAAAGTGGCTTATTTTATGTTTCCTGATTGGTTTTGCCTCTCCTGAAGTTTTATTTGAAAACGTGCCTTATTATTTCTTTTTTTGTGATTGGTCAGAACGTAATTGATGGAGAGAATGCTCAATTGTTGGCCCCAAGTTTTTATAGATAGGCTGGGTCAGCACCATCTTCAACTACAGATGTGTGTGGACGCAGCTGCATTGTGTTCCTTCGCATGCAGTTTGTTTTATCATCAAGCAGGGTTAGCTGTTTCACCAGACCAACGAGCGGACTGCTCCTGTTTCTCTCATCGGACATGACTGTAAAATACTGTATAGGTGTTCTTAAAGCGTAATTTCTTTCCCCTTTTGGTTTCCCATGAACTCTTGATGCCCACCTTTCCATTGCCATTCAAGTTTGAAATTGTGTTGCAGTTAGATTCTATTTCATTTATAATGGTTCCCTGCACTCTGTGGTGTAAATGTTTTTTTTCCCGTAATTCTACTAAGCATGTGTGATTGCTATTTTCTCAGCTTTTAGAATCCACCCATTCTGGTGCATGTTGGAACTAGTAGTCCTGGCTCATCTTTTTGGGCAGTGAGAGATCTGGATGGATTAAGGGAATGCAGCATTTCTGAGGGGAGAGTGAGCATAGGGAATCCTGCTCCATTCTCTCTCTGTGAGGCACATTGGGTAGCAGCCTGACTATCCAGTCCCCTGTGGTTCGCCCCCACCTCTCTTTAGCTTGAGCAGGCCACACAACTCATGCATGAAAACCATCCCATTTTCAAAGATTTTGTGTGTAGTCCCATTCACAGGTGTTTGCAACACCATGTTCAAAGGCATACACCCTGTGGAGCACCTGGCTTCATTGAGTTGTGAGCGATACGAAGTTAAAACAAAAGCATGTTCAAACAACTTGAAAAGTGAGCAAAGATAACCATTATTGGATATTGTGAAAGCAAGATGGTACCAGAAGAAATACCACGAAGGAGAGTGTGAGAGAGTCACATGCTGATCAGGGCAAGAGGCTATTAAAGGCTATTAAAATCTATTAAAGTGCATCAGGAGAATAAGGGGACTTAGAACACAGATGCATTATATCTATATATTATATATATTGGTTTAGTTCCATAAAAGGACTGTTTAATGGTTCAGAAATAATATCTTCAAGTTATTAATTCCAAGATATCCTTGTTAACATGTGTTTCAGCATTAAGCCTTTCTCAAAACCGGACATAGAATTTCATAATCAACTCCGCTTGATAGCATACTTCATTATATTTCAGTGCTCCTCTTAACCTCTTCAGTAAGGGGTTAATCCCTGTTCCCACTGTTCATGGAGACATCGCCGTACTCACACAGATTGTCTCCATGAACAGCAGGAACAGGGATTAATGAAGTATGCTATCAAGCTGAATTGATTATGAAATTCTAGGTCCGGTTTTTAGAAATGCTTAAAGCCGAAACACGTGTCAACCAGGACATCTTGGAATTAATAACTAGAGGATATTATTTCTGAACCATTAAACAATTTTTTAATGTAACTAAACCAAGGGAATCAGTGATTTATAATAATAATATTTTGCCATTTATATAGCCCTACGAACCCTCAGGCATCTGAGCGCTGCTTATTATTACCCACGGTGTGTGGTGCTCGCTTATTGACCTTGGAAGGATGAAAGGCTGAGTTTGACGCTGCCGGGATTCAAACATGCGTCAGCAGGCTCTGCACAGATGTCAAAGCAAGGGCTCTACTCGCTGTGCTATCGGTTATAGCTGAATAGAAATGGATCCACAAGTACAAACAAGAAAACCTTAACAAAAAACAAAATGCACCAAAAACATCTGACCAAACGTTTAGTTGTTTAAGTGACGGAGGGGGTGCAACTTCAAGGTGTTCCCTCTAACGACAGGCATATTGCAAAAATGTTTAGCCAACAACGCAGTGGCATACTCCATAATACCCCTACTAACCTTAAAACTAAAATATTATCTCACAGGTAGGACAGTTCAGCTAATTATTGACCATTCACTCCTTAAATGGCTCAGTCTTAGAAAGGACATCAACCCAAGTGTAATGCAACCGTTCCTTGAACTTCAACCATTCTGTTTTAGTGTCGAACACAGAAAGGGAAGGGAACAAGGGAATGTTGACTTCCGATGACTTTTCCTTTAGAAGATGAGGAAGCCAGCAGCATTATGGGAAGAGTATGTGACGAATCCCGAGATGTTGTTGTCAGAGCCCCTTCCCATGAGGCCAGGCAAGTGAGGTCGCTATCCAATACTTCCCCTGTGGCTGGTACTTAGTGAGAGGATCTCGTAGGAAGAGACTACCATTCTAGGGATCAGGTAGAGCATCTTGGGATAATGTGATATGACACTCCTCACCCAACACCCTACCCACCTCTATACCCGATATACCCTAACACTTTACCTAATACGTCCATGTACATGTGTAGGGACAGTGACACAAGATCTACTGAGATGAGGAAGAGTAGGTATTACATAAGGATGACTCCCTTGACAAGTACTGCGACGAGGAGGAGGTGTGGAAAAATGAAGAGCCACAATGAGAACTTGAATTGCTTTTTAGTTGTCCCATTCATAATAAAGAGGAAGGAAGGACATTCTCTTGACTGGAGCCCACCCAGAGAAACCGCAAGCAAGGAAGTGGTTCAGAGGAGAACAGAGCAGAGACCGATGATCGGGATGCAAATGAGGGAGCTGTGATGTCCCTGTTTGGACCAACGTGGAAGGACAAGATGGAAGACTGGCAAGTTGTAGGTCCAGGCGTGCAAGGAGCCTGGATTGTGAGCGCAAATGCAGATGTGCATGCCAACAGAAACTACATGCTGCAGCGCCACCACAGCCTGCCAAGGAATGAGTACTGGCAAGCCAAAAGTCCAGGCGTGCAAGGAACCTGGACGGTGCATGCAAGTGCATACATGCACTTCGAGAGAAACTACATGCTGTGGAGCCAAGACAGACCATCAGAAAATTAGAGAAATTGGGGGAAGAGTGAAGACGAAGCCCGGAGAAGACCAGATACACCGGAGAAAGCCAGCAAGAACCAAGAGTTACCATGGTTGCTGGAAGGGTTAGTGAGAGTGGGATAGAGTCATTTAGCACTACAAACAGCACACCCACAGAACTGGGACCCTCAGCCACAAAAGAAGAGCCAGAGAATTCCTCTTCTTTGGGGCAGTATCTGGCAAGATAGTGAACCAGGTCTGCCTGAAGTAAGCCATAGATAAACTAGGGCCTGGGACCAATACCCACAAAAGAAGATTCATCCGAAGTCACCTTCTTTGTGGCAGAACCTGGAAGGAGAGTGAACTAGGTCTGCCGAAACTAAGGTACAGGAGAGGCCAGGGAAAGGGAGTCATTCCCCCTGGTGTTATGAATTGTGATGCCAAGGGGAAGGGAGCCATTTTCCCTGTGAAACCAAATACAAGAGAGGCCAGAGAAGGGACAAGGATGTCATTTAGTGGTCTCCAGGGGTTGCAACTGTGACCCCTGTGGGCTGCATTTGCAACCCCAAGGGACTCCCTTGTGACCCCAATTTTTAAAAAGAAAAAAATATATTTAAAAAATAAACTGGAATCTACTGGTGTGGCGGTGGCTCCTGTGAGGCAGGGGCCCCACCACACCAGCTCCAGTGGGTCCCCAGACCAGTCCAAACCCATCAGGGTGAAAGCTGGGCCGTGAAGGCGCTCAGGAGGGGTTGGAGCTGACCGTGACATGTGGCTTTGCAAATAAATAATATGATGAATTTTGCATGTCTGAGGTGCGTGTCAGATGTATGTATGTGAATGGTGGATGAATGAGAAGTGATGTGATGTGTGATTTTGAAAGTTGTGGGTGGATGGCCGCCTGTGTAGAGAATGCAATGAGTGGATGTAATAGACGGTGTGAGTGACTGGTGGGTAAATGAGATGTGATGTGATGTATGTTTTTGAATGTTCTCAGTGGGTCGGTGTGTGCCTGTGTAGAGAATGCAATGAATGTATATAAGTGAAGGCGTGGGTGACTGGTGGTGAATGAGAAGTGGTGTGATGTGATGTGACGTGTGTTTTTGAATGTTCTGGGTGGGTGGGTGTGTTGCTGTGTAGAAAATGCAATGAGTGGATGTAAAGAGAAGGTGTGAGTGAAAGGTGGGTGAATGAGAAGTGATGTGATGTGTGTTTTGAATGTTCTGGATGGGTGGCTGAATGTGTGACTGTGAAGAGAATGCAATTAGAGGATGTAAGAGAAGGTGTGAGTGACTGGTGGGTGAATGAAAAGTGATATGATGTGTCTTTTTGAATGTTCTGTATTGGTGGGTGCGTGCCTGGGTAGAGAATGCAATAAGTGGATGTAAGAGAAGGTGTGAGTGATGGTGGGTGAATGTGAAGTGATGTGATATGTGTTTCTGAATGTTCCTGGTGGGTGGGTATGTGCATGTGCAGAGAATGCAATGGGTGGATGAAAAAGAAGGTGTGAGTGACTGGTGGGAGAATGAGAAGTGCTGTGATGTGTGTATTTGAATGTTCTGGGTGGGTGTGTGCGTGACTTTGTAGAGAATGCAATGAGTGGATAGGCGTGTGCCTGGGTAGAGAATGCAATGAGTGGATGTAAGAGAAGGTGTGAGTGAGTGACTGGTGGGTTAATGAGTATGAATGTGGTAGTATGTGTTTGAATGTTCTGTGTGGGGTTCGGTGTGTGCCTGTGTGGTGAATCCAGTGTGAGTGAATGTGAGAGTGGATGTATGGGTGAGTAACCAGTGGGTGAAAGGGGATGCATGTGTGTGTAAAGCCCTGAAAGATTGGGAACCACTGGCACATTTATGCTGCATCCTTAATGATTTTGCATGTGTTACTGGTATTTCCAGGCAGAGCCAAGTTCTGTCTCATTACCTAGCTGGACTGGCATTTTAGTGCAGTCAGTCTAGCCATTGCTTACTGGAGCATGACATTTATTGCTCAACATCTCTAAAATAGCAAGCATGATAATTATTGTTACCTCACTACACTGATGTTTTGGTGCAGCGGCTGTGTATTTTAAACTGTAGCATAACTTTTTAAATAATTGAGCACCTATGATGAATCAAGCATGATAAGTGTTCTTGTGGGTCTAAACTGGCTTACATTGGAAACAGTTTGGACAGGTTTTCATATTATGACATGTCACTTTTAATGGCCAAACCAACTGAAATATGTTCTTACATAGGAGTACTGGCATATATTGGCAGAGACAGTTTTGTACCCAGTACCAGTAATGATACTATAAAAAAATTCCTAAAGCGAAAATGAGTATGATCTTATATGCGAATACTAGCATATGTTGGTGGAGACAGCATGGTAATGCATGGACACAGCCAGCACAATAATATTTTTTATACTGGCCTATATTGCAGGGACCGGCATGATAATGTATTGGTAAATATCCTGTGCACTTTTGGTGACTTGCATTTATTGAACTTTTTTCATGATTTACTCTGCACCCTATAAAACCAATTGTTGGCCTATTACCCACATTTTCACATAAAGTGTGCTGTGTAATGCACCATTATTCAAAACATGTTCTCGGGTGGGAGAAGGATCCCCTCTCACCCCTGCCCCCCAATCCATTTTCATTAGTTTGGGTTCCCTCTCTTTGCTCAGGCGCAAACACATACTTGTGGCAATTATTCACACCCTCCAAAAAAAAACTCACCAGCCACCACTGGTGGCTGATATATTTGTGGCCCAGCCAACGCCCCCTTCTTTCTATGTTACGTTTAACATTTAAGCTTTGATTAAAAAACATATGTACTTCTTTCACTTGCAGTAGTGCATACACCTGCAGCGGCATATTCATCATGGACATTGTGCACAACCGGTGGTATGGCATGCCCTGTTCTTTGTTAAGGAGCTTATGTGGGCCCCATAGCGTGGCTTGCAGGTGAGCTGCCAGATTTTGTGCTATGCCATTGGGCACCACTGGGTCTGACAAAGGGGGTAGTGTGCAGTGTGCACCTTGAAGTTTGCCAGTGAATGCCCGGGTTTGAAGCAACTTCTGGGTGTTTACATTTTAAATAACTGTGTGGTGCCATGGATTTATGTATGCATCAATAATATTACATTAAATGGTGTATTTTATTTAAGTTCTCTGGCACCCAGTATTATGCTTAGATAATAAAAACTCTTGGGGGTGTGTCTAGGGTATATTGAAATAACCTTTCCCAGGTATTATACTCCAGCAGAGATAACATTATCAGGTGCACTCCCCTGTGTGCACGTACACCAGTCTAATAGGTTTTTTCTAACGTAGTGGTAGCTGACTCATAGATACATTTATAACCAGAGAATGTTGTTGATACTGAATCCTGGTCAATGATTTAATTTTCAGGCCTTGCTCGTGCAGCATTTGTCTCCTGGGTAAAGAGCAGCACACACCTCCCCAGGACAGTATTTGTTTAGCTTGTTTAACACAGCAATGCCACAGGTAACGCATACTTCTTTGTCTGTAGATCTATAGATGTTTCATTCACTAGCTGTAGCCCTTGTTACAACTTTCGGTTACCCTGTTACAACGAATGCATTATGTATGCTTAGCATATAGACCTGACGTCAAATCTGGAAAATGACACTCCCCAAATGTGTGATCGTAGACAAATCATGCCTCCCTCCGTGCCTCAGTTCTTATATCTGGCTGAAATGGGTGCACCTGGAAACACAGGTGCTAGATGCATATGTAAAATCTGAAGGTCGATTCCCATCACTTCCTGTGATGTCATTTGGGGGTGGGGTCAAATGACATCTCTTCCTGTGATGTCATCAGGGGGTCAAGGGCCGTGTGATTTTACTTCAGCTACCCCTTGCATTTTGGTGAAATTAAATTGCTGGGAAGGGAGTCATTCCCCTGGTGTTGTAAATTGTGAAACCGAGTATAAGAGAATCCATGGGAAGGGAGTCATTCTGCCTGGTTGTGTGAAACTGGTAAGTCTAGATAGTCTAGAAGGTAGAAATTATTTTGGTAACCAAGATAAGGGGAAGGTAGTCATCCCCCTGGTCGTGATGAAGTGTACATTTCAGATCTCAGGAGAAGAGAGTAATTCTCCTAGTAACCAGAACTGCAAAGACTTCCTGATACAAAATGTTAAAAGCGAAGCAGGATGTCTGCCAGAGAACAGTGCTGGAACTTTGTCTTTTTGTGTTGAAGGACAATTTTGACCCAGAAAGGGAGTCATCCCCCTAAGAAGACGTTATCGCCTGGGAGTGAGTTTTTATCCCCAGTCCAGAAGAAGGGAGTCATTCTTCTGAACCAAGAAGGTCTACTTTTTCTCTAGTTTAGTTCTAAGTGTAAGGGACAGAAGTAGGGTTTTTTACACAGCATGGTGGACTATTGATTTACACGGTCATTCTGACCAAATCCTTAGTATGTTAGTTGAGGCATGGAAACCACCCTTAGAGTTACGGAAAGTTAGGTTTTCTCTTTATTTTCTTGACTAATAAAATGTTGTAGCAATCAGAAAACTACCTGTCTCTCAGTCTCCCTCTTCTGCACCCTTACAGAAGAAATATTCTTGTTGCAGAAAAGGTTTCTAAAAGAGACACAGCAAGATCTGCTCTCTTAAATTTTGGATGGCCTTACAGACCGTGATAGCTCGACATCAGACCTTTTTCTTCAGGCAGCCCGGCCCAGAAACTTTTGCATGAGACGGCTGACAATGCCAGCCCCAATGCTAAAGGCACTATTTTATTCCCACAAAAGAGGTTTGGGAGCCCCTCTCCCGAAAATGAACATGGCCAAAAACCTGTTCTACAGGAAGGTACCCACTCAGGATTGTCCACAACCACGTCTTAACTCACTGTGCTTTTCACAGAGCAGAAATACCCATTTGCCTATCACTCTAGTCCCGCCCACTTGGGCAGTCCAGCACCAACATGCTAGGTAATGCTCTGAACAAGAGCACTAACAGCAACCCAAGAAATGTGTTTAGGCCTAGTTGGGCCGTAGTGGGGGGTGAAGCATCCACCTATGGATTACTCTGGGTAATTTAGGATGAAACCCCAATTTCCTAAAAATACACAAAAAAAGGTCACCTCTACTGAGAACAAATAAGGCCAAATAACCTGTTCTATTGGAAGGTGCCCACTCAGGAGGGGCTACAACCATATTTTAGCTCACTATACCTTTCAAAGAGGAGAAATATACATTTGCATTTCACTCTGGTCCCACCCACTTGGACATTCCAGCACCAAAATGCTGGGTAATGCTCCTCTGAACAAGTGTACCAACACCATAGCCAGGCACGTGTTTTGGCCTTGTTGGGCTTTATCAGTGACATGAAGCTGTTCTTCTCTCAGCACAGTGAGAAATGGGTTCATGTCTGGATTACCCTGTGTAATTTACTGTGAAACCCCAAGTTCCTAAAAATACAGAAAAAGGTCTGGGAGCCCCTCTACTGATGTCGAACCTGGCCAAATAATCTATATGTGGCGGGAACATGTAATGTGTTGTGTACTACACTTAATGAAACTTAATTTCGGAATAAAGAGGCGATGATGATATATTATCTGGCTGTTTTTCTTTCTAGGGAAATGAAGATGATTACTCTGGACTGCAGTATATATTTATAATATTTCATCACTGACAGGACATCTGGTCAAATCTGAATTAGTTTTATATTTTAAGATTCAGCTCATCATTCCTGACAAGTCAATATATTTGATGTATTTCTGTGATATTTGGATCCAGAGTTGTTAACCTATGTGTGAATCCCAATGTTAATATTGAAAGCCGTCATTGTGTTTCCCATGTGAAGCACTGAATTGCGTGCTAGCTGAAGTGGCATGCGAGATCTGAACATTCTAATTACTCTGTTGCAGCTGTGCCCCTCCCCTCTCCATCACACTGAATGCAAGCTCATTTGACACATTCCACCTGCATTCTTCTCTGTAGCTGTTCCATTCAAGGCATCCCTTATCTGGGAATGAAGAATACATGACCCCTTAGGGTCACCAGATTTCTCAAACACCCTTCTTCACAGGCACTTGCTATATTGCTGGCATAGCCCTGTCAGATGTAATGGGCAGATTATGGCCAGTCTGTCAAGACTCACAATGAAAATCACACTGATAACTGCATTTTTCCTTTTATTTAGTGACTTAGAAACCAGTTAGACACCAGAGATACGCTTTGTTATCATGATCTGCTCTCAAACATGCTGATTAAAATGCACTTAATTAGATGTTTCCGAAGTCTAACGAATTCTTGCCCTGTCAGGCACAACTCGCAACATTATTATTCGCCAAATGTATTTTCAAGAAAGAAATATCCTTTAGGTAACGTTCAAAGAAAAAAACACATTTGTATTGAAGTGAACAACTCAACATAAACTGGAGCCACTGCATATGCATTACAATATTGATAACTGTGATAACCCAATGCTGATATACCGTGGATATAGATTGTGTCTAGCATGTTTAATGAGTTGCCTTTTTTTAAATGTGTAAGCACCTCAGTTCCCAACCCCATCGATGTGACATGTGTACTGTGAATGTATCCTGCAACTTTCTCACTTAAGGCCCTGTTTCCGTGTTCTGACTTTCACAACCCAAACATATCCTTTAACCAACATTTCCTGAAAAGTAAACATTTCAAATAATCGGACTATGGGCTGGATAAAGATGCAGCTTTTGTGCAGATATGCTCTGTATGTCCTCTTATGTGTATCCTAGTATGTGTAAAAACTTCATTTAATGAGAAAAAAAGGTTTACAGTACATGAACACCGCCCCAAAACAGGCTGACACACAGATACACGGCCCAAAGCTTAGCTCTGCACATGTCCACACACGCTCAAAGACCACATCACCGCCCTCACGGGACACACACACTACCCCCAGCAAACAGCATCCCTAGAGCGGCAGCACTGTCCAATCTATTGCACGTACGCTGGACAATGGAATCTGGCCGTGCAGTGCTAACTGTATGTGCAGTCTGAGACTTCCATGTTTGTGATCATAATGTAAAATGGCTTTTCTGTGGTAACTTTGAATGTTGGAATGTGCCATTATTGGACTAAGTGAGCATAATGAAATCTGCACTTATGATTTAACTATGCATGCATCTGACCTTACTGTGCTCAGTTTGAAAATGTAAACATGGCATTTGTGTTCAATTTTGGAATAATGGAATCTGGTGCTGCTATGATATAAAAGCATAGTGGAGTCTGGCACTGCTCTGCTGACTACAAACACCCTTGACAACAACAAGGTTATATATGTCAAAAAGCATGTTAGGCCTTTTGGTTCTGTCTGAACAGTGGGAAACCCCTTTTCTATATGGTAGTTGGGGGATGAGTACTGTTAAGTGTGTGTTTAAATATTTGTTTCTAAAGGAAACTTTAGACTAATTATATAATGACTCCTTAACTGCACAATACCTATTTATTAAATTAATTTTACTGTGAATTTTACCGTAACAGTCGCTTGGTTCTTTCCTAGTTTCTGGCAATATTCGCCTTTTGCGGTCTTGTCATGTTATCTTACTAATCATGGCTCGGGTGCTGTTCTGCTTGGCAAAGCTGTAGGGCAATGCTCATCAGAGGACATGGCCTGCTGTCGGTTTTGACACACATTTCTCCGTTTACATAGTTATAAATCATCCACATACAATTAAAGTGTTTGACAAGACATACGAGCTTCACCAATCGGTATTACTTTTATGAAGCTATGTTCAAGCGCTTTAATGCCACGTGTGTGGTGTATACTCTTGGGGTAATCTCTGCTCCACTATTAGCGTTTTGCTTGGGCAGCACTCTGTGGAGTAACTTTGCTCAAAAAGTTGGGGGGGGGCTTGACATCTGAAGAAAATGTGCCCCAGCCAAATGAATGAGGACAAAATGGCATGCCATGAAAGTTGGGGGGGGGGGGCAAACACCCCTGTCACCCCTAAAATTACTCCCATGGCAGCACTTATTGGGCTGGTAATGTTTTCCATGCTCAGTCCTTGGAACAAGGCCGGTAGCATCAAATTAGGCCAAAATCGCCCGGGTCCTTAGCTGCACTTTGGACTAACAGCTCCCCAACTGTTGAACATTAAAAAAACAGGGGGTTGCGGAAAGTGGAAAACCTGAGAATACAGAGGAATGCTTTGCAAAATCGTGTACCATGAAACCTAGCCAAGTAGAGATTGCAAAAACATTCACTATAGTAAGAACATTTTAAAAATGCCTACATTAATGGGTACGTGAACTATTGGCGCACGAGCACAAAGCGTCTGCTCATGTGAGAATTATCCTGGAAATAAAGTTCACTTGGTTTCTTTCTGAATAGGATCATTTGCATAATTTTGATCGTGCAGTTACTGACAGTCAGTATACATTTATGATCATCATCCACTTCAAGTATTTTAAACGGCAGTGCTATCCAGGTGATAACAATTAGCCTCGTTATTGCATAACATAACATGCTTATTAAATTCCTATTTTGATTACCTTAACTCATTGAATTTTGTGGTCTGTTTTTAACACTGTGAGCTTCATAATCCGGTCTTTTTAAATTACCTCCATAAAACTGATAGGCCACGTGTAAAAATCGTGCACCTGCAGTCGCCAGAAACAGTTTTCCAGCAAAGTCTCTCAATCACATTGAAATAGCAGATGTGTGTCCTTTTTAGTTTTTTTTTCTACTCTCTAACTCTCTTCTGTTGCCTACTTTGCACACTTAAACAACAGCAAATGTGTGTGTGCCGCATGTATACATCAAATAAAAATATAGATTAATGTTGGATTTTTTTCTCAGATGATTTCCTTAATCACAGATTCTACACATTTTCTTGATTCTGTGTTGATTTCCTGTGATCAGCTTCTTTTGAAAAATCTGCAGTATTTGCCAAAGAACGCTGATTTTACTTATACCCACTCAACTCTGAATCACCACTTCCAAATCTGGGATAATGTTTACGGTCTTCACCAGAACACCCTTGAGTGACTAACAACAGTCAACAACACAAAACAACAGCATATTCAGTCACACTAATATAGATGAACACATCCACATATACTTTACACAGTCAAACATACACTCAAACACATCATCACAGTCACACAAGGTGACACAAACACAAACAGAAGGACAGAAACACACACACACACACACATGCAGACACTCCAATTTCCTTGAAAACACAGATAGATATAGTGGGTTGTTCTTAGACTATTTATTTCGCCTGATCCCAGGCAGGCAATACCCTCTGCTTTCATGAACTGAAATGTCTAGTAGCACAATAAAAGCCATGTCCCCTCTACGTCTTTCGCTCTGGGATGTCCAACTGCAGACTCTATAGCCATAATTAACAGCAAACCCCTGGACAGAGTTTCCTATTCGATCTGACAGAGGTTGACTTGCAAATAACGGTGGTGAGCTGTCTTTATGTGAGGCAGGGCAATAGCGGGTGATGGGTGACATGAAATTGGTGACTGAGCAATGTGGGCAAGGGAAGAAGGCGACTTTAAGGAAAGCAGAGGGGATTGAGGTAAGGGCTAATGGATAGTGCAAAAGGGGAAAGTAGCTCTCCAAGTTATTTGTAAGGAAGCAGGGGCGAAGGCATCAAGGATGTGGTGTAAAGGAATGACACCAAAGGGTGATGGATAGGGGATGGTGTAAGGAAAAAAAGGGTTAACTAAGACAGCAGTACACATCTGGAAAGGTATGTCAGCAGATTGAGCAATGGTTGTGGAGATCTGTGACTGGCATGCATGTAACTTTTCCGAATGTGGGACTGTCTCAAAGCCTTTCTTTTTCTGACAAAGAGATACATACTTGCTTTATGAACATATGCTTCAATTAAAATATTGCTTATAATATGTCAGGTTGCTTTATCATGTGACTAAGTGCTTTGGAAGACAAATGTATTGAACATTGTACTAGTTTAGCCTTTGAATAACAACTTTGCAGAAAGTGTTTTATTGGTCCTAATACTGAAGATTGAATAGGAAAGGCCACAGTCTCCCCTACTGTCTAAATTGGAAACTGTTGAAGCAAGAAGCAGGACTCAAATCCCTGCCTTCCACACTTCACACATTATACAATTCTAAGTAAATCACTTTTCATCACTGTGCCTTACTTTCCTTAACTATCGGTAGGCAGAATCTCGCTCAGATGGGTTTCTAATTTATAGTGTTTCTCCATAATTTATTATATTGACCATAATATTATGTTAATGTGATTTACACCACGCACACTGGCCATACTCATGGTCTCCAGGCACTCATCCCCTTTTTTGTGGATTTTGGTGTCATTATGCCCTCCGCTTGGATCACTTTTGTATTCTACATCCTAGTTTAGCTCACATTCCATTCAGGAGCAGTATTTTACTTTGTACAGGCCTTGTTTTTTATGCGCTGTTCGGGATGGGCATCTCATCCCATCTGGACTTGGCATCAATTACATTCTGAGCATTACAACTTCTCCAGTGCCCTACAAGTACTGCCATTGGTCCTTTAATTTTGTGGACAGTACCAACTGATTGGGTCCTCCTCAGAGGGAGCAGCCTCTTAGCAGTGTGCCCAGGGCAGCCTCTGCCCGGGCAGCACTCGGCTAAGGGCCAGAGGCACGGGCAGCTCCTGCAGAAGCAGCTCCACTCTGTGTTTGCCTGTGTTCGCCTGTGAAGCCATCTGCTGTCAACCAGCAGCGAATGACAAGATAAGTGTGGTCTGAGCGAGGAGTACAGCAATTACTGTATTGCGGCAGAGCAATACCCCTCTTATTACCTTAAGCACACCCTTTGTAGTCACCCAACATATTCGTTTTTTCAGTCACTGCTATATGTCAAAGTAAGATGTTGCTCCATGGACTATTGAATGTCAAATGTAGGTGTCCGCTCCAGCTGCCCAATGTCTCAAATCAAGCTGCTTGTTCATTTGCTGCTGTTTTTCAGGACTAGATGCCACTGCATTCACTATTGAGTCCCAGGTCCCAGGTTTCAGCGTTTCTCCGTTTATCCAGGTATCCCCAATGTGAGCGTTTGTATCACTGACTGCTCTGTTCAAATCTGTGCATCGCTGCATTTACTGTTGAGTCCCAAGTTTATGCATTTCTCCATTTATCCAGGTACCCCAAATTTGAATATTTTATCACTGACTGCTGTGTTTCAAATCTAGGTCTCACTGCATTTGCTGTTGATTCCCAAATGTAGGCGTTCACTCATGAGAAGGATTGGAGAGTAAACCAGAACAGAGTTTAGTGCTGAGAGGAAGAGAGTCATCCGAACTGGAGGAAGATTTAGGTGTACCCTTACCTATAGAGTTTAAAAGGGAAACAGAGGAGAAAGATGGGACAATCTGTCTGGTCAATCGGTACATCCACAGATTTAACTTGGACTTTGATTTACGGGGGATAACATTCCCTGATAAATTAATGCCAGCGAGTAGCTGTAGTGTGTAAAGTGCCATAACATCATCTTTTTCTGCTGCACATTACAGTAAGATATTTTTATTAAATGCATTTGTACTGTATTTGTTTTACATTGAACTCTTTAAGAAATAGTTATTCTGAAATATTTGAAAAAGCATGCAAATTGAATGTTGCTGTGTTACAGGGTAAATTACATTATAGATGGCATTCTTGTGCAGCAAGTGTATGTTGGGGCATCTACTGCAATAGCAGAATTCTGCATCAGATAAATGGCAGTGGACCGATTTCCAGCACCATGAATTGTGCAATTTACAAACATGGGAGATCAACAAAATGAGCAGCAATGGCAACACTTAGATGTGCTTACATTATTTGGAAAATACATGGCAATGATCATTAGCATCGGGTGAAGAGAAGAGAGAAAGAAAGGGGACACGTCTATGTTGCTCCACTGCTGTGTTATATTACCATTGCAAGCAATTTTATAATACTGAATTACATTGAACACCCTGTACTCCTCTGTTGTGCACCGGGGGATCCATTTTGCGAGACCACATGAGCGTCTGTGTTCCATTCAAGTAAAATGTTTCATGACCCAACTAGTCACATAGTCTATAATTTTGGCAAGTGTTATGGGAAGCTGCATGACAAACTGCTATCTTTCGGTGTTAAAATGAAATCCTCTGTGGCCGGAATTGCAGGATCTAGCTATCAGAGCCCACCAAAGTAGGTCAGGCTACTCCACAATGAAGCATATCAGAAGTTTACACAATCTCAAAGAAATAACGAAAACACATGGGACAAGGTTGGGAAATAAATCAGATGAAGGCAACAAGAGGCTTATATCACAACAAGATGTGAAGCTCCAAAGCTGAGGCACTTCAAAAAAGTGGCAAATGGAACATTCATGCAGATTCTGACACAAAAATGTGTAAAGTGCTTCGGCAAATTGTGCAATATTTATTCAGTGCCTGTTCTGTGGCAGTACTAAAAATGTTCATATTAAACATGTAAAGAATTGTGACTGTTTGTAGATTACAAAAAAGGTTAAAGGCCTGATTCATGGAAAAGTGTGCATTAATCCTGCAAAGGCTGCGTGCCGAGAACCACACTGTGCCAGCCTGCATGCAGAATAAAAAATGCTGCTCCGCATATTCATGGAAGTGTCTGCGCAAAGTAACCGTATATGCAAGTCACGACCGGAGTGCCCCCGGCACATCCCCACGCAAAGCGAAAACAGCCAGAACATTTACCTCTGCGTTCTCCCCTGGGCGCAAATACATGGACCCTTCAAACACTATGTGCGGTCCCCCAAAAGCAGGCCTGCATCCTGTTTATTTGTTTGCCTCGTGATTCTTCTTTTTCTGTGTTCCGCCCCCTACCTTGCCCTCTGCGCAAGCCACGCCCATGCCCTGCGTGGTGTCTCGTGCAAGGCACTCGGCCTCTCGCAGAGATGTGCGAAGCCTGCACGAAGTCCCCGCAAAGTACAAAAAAAGTGCCGTGCAGTCGATTGCATGAATCGACAAACGGGACTTTGCACGCAGTTTGCCATGCAAAGTCCCTATATTCCACGCAGATAATTTCATGAATCAATGTCTAAGTATTTATTCATTAACAGCATTTGATATACGTTATGTTACTCTGAATAGTAAAAAAAAATAACACGTTTTACATTTGAAAGCAGCTTCTAATTCCATTGCCCTGCCATCACCCCTCTGTCATTTCTAATTCTTAATCGTGCCTCTTGCTATTGTCTTTACCCACTCACCTTAACACTACAAGCAGGGAAACTTTTAAAATAAAACATGAATTAATTATCTATAGGAATGAATTTGAGCGACATAATACAGAGATCCATAATGTAATCAGCCAAAATAAATAAATAATCTGTAAAATATCATATGATTGAAGGTGATGCTTTGCACTGAAATAGTTAAGGCTAATTGACTATAGTACGTCACATGTGAAACCCACTGTACTTGTGGTGCTGTGGACATTCTGGCAATTGTTTCATTGTTCTGTCCTTTATATAATGATTTGCGGGAACGATATGCTACTATTAATTTCACCAGATGCTGCCAGTGCTTTTAAACTTGCATGTTAACGCCAAAGCACTTGAAAAGGAGAACATCTTTCCAACTATCCGTGATGTGACTTTAAGATTAGCCTTTGTGATTATGAGCTGATCCTAGGTATGGCAACCCAGGAGAACTGGAAGGACCTGTCGTGTCAAACGACACAAAATATATTCAAAATAATTGTTTACACTTTTATGTGGTTGCTTTCAAGTGAATTCTAATCCTTTAAGCAAGCCTAATAAAGTTCAAAATACGAGTGTCCATTAAAGAGTACACATGTATTCCAGAGGCAAGTGGAAAGAAATCAAGTCCGATGCGTTTCGGTCAGCAGACCATCTTCAGGAACCACAATCTAAAGAAAAAACAGATAGCTAATGGAGAAATAACTGTATGTATACTAGAACATTAATATCACGTAGTTCTAGAAATATATAGGAACACACATTTAAAACAAATGTGCTTCTTACCTGCCTGTCTACTCTTAACTATCAAGATTTTTCACCTCTGTAAAACATGCGTACTGCATAATTAGTCTGACATGATGTTATTTCAAAATGCTCCAATTAACACATTCTTAGACAGTGATACAAAAAACAGTACCTGTAGTTTATTCTGACTCGCACATAAATTATAGCAAGTACTTATGTAGGACCAGCAGGGAATCCTGTAATGTGGTAATGATAGCTTCATGTCAGGAAAAAAAAAGGACTGTCCTCTTTTAATGTATCGTTTTAGGGGGACAGTTCATGTAGAACTTACCAAAGTTAAAGAAATCAGTGGAGTCATTACTGAACACTGCAAAACCTTGTATGCTGAATAAATAAATATGGTATGCCAACGTGCAGTAATCCATTCTTCAAATGGCAAGTGCCTGAGTTCATCACAAAGTTTTATCACACCTCCAGGAACGTTTTTATTTTGAGAGTGTGGAATTTGATATTAGTTTTTAGTGAATTAAGGATGACCTGGTGAATGAATGATAGCTGATCATTATGTAAAACACTGAGGTGTATTGCAAAAGATACAAGAAAGGATACAAGAGAAGGCGGCTTCACCATAGTTGGCAGTCAATCAAATAGGACAATTTATGGGGTTGTAATCCCAAAGCTGATTTTCAACAATTCGGACATGGATTGTTGATTGCCCAGTTTTTGATCGGGTGAAGGCCAGCTGTGATATGGAAGATGTTGCACGGCGGTCATATGTCTAGTACTATCTGTGAGTTCTTCACAAATTTTAAAGGTGTTGGTGAACAACTACATTAAATCATCCCCTGGCCTTACATACACATTAAAAAGCCATGTTGATTGGGTGGAGCTCTAGGAAAACCCCACAGTGTATTGGGTAGCTTGGTGATTTGACGTCTTAAATTCTGTCTCGAGTAAAGCTTCCAGACAGAAGTTAGTGAACCATGAAAGGCATTGCCTCCAATGCCCTATGCATATTTTGGTCTCTGGATTAAAAAAAAAAAAAACTTAGGTACCAGGCTATTATGCAGGTTTATGCAAAAGGGACGAGCATACTCGTACTTGGCACTTAAGGGGTTTTGAGCATGATTGCAGTGTCATATGCAGCTGAGAAATCTAGTAATATCTGCACACATGTTTGTTTCCTGTCAAGTGGGTATATGGTCGTTCCCCCAGAGAGAGATCAGGGGTCTTTGTAGGATCAAACCAGATTGGTAAAAAGAGTAAATTATCAGACTCTGTTTAGCTGATCAATTGGGCAGCAGATTTATGTTTCAAAATACTTCTCAAGAAGGGAATATTAGATATAGGGCCTCATCACGAGTTTGGATGTAACCCTTAAATCCGGCGGTAGCGTTGTTACCGTCAGATTTAAGGGTCCACCAAATCAGGGCTTTGGCGGATTTCTCCCCAGCTCTGAGCTGGGGAGAAATTTGCCGAAAATTCGCGCTCATACCACCGGCGGGAAATCCGCCGGCGGTATGAGCGTGAAATTTCCCCATTGAGCCCAATGGGGAATGGGGCATTCCCGAATGGGCTCAATGGGGAATTCCAAATCCGCCAAACCCGTGATCCGGCGCTAATAGCGGTAGGGCAGATAGCGCCAGCGCTATTAGCGCTGGTGTTACCGCCCAACTCATGATGAGGCCCATAGTCTAAATATAGTCTAGAACTCCTCTGGATTGGTAGGTTCTCAGTGTTCTATTTATTCAATAATGGGTTGAAATTAGACACCTTCCGACCCAGTGGTAAATCTCCTCTCCTGGAAGAGACTTTGCAAAGTGGCATCACTTGATGGATCCATACACGTTTAATCACATATCAGGCTTTGAGACTGAGAGAAGGTAAAACAGGTTATTCATGGTTGTTAAAAAGAGAGGTTGTCAGTTCGGGACAATCAAGCTATACTTTGATGTCTCCCATGATCAGGAATGTGTTTGAAGATGTGAATTCTGCCCCTTCTGGCAGGATCTTCATATTGATACCAGGGTCGATCGACCACCAGGATAATTAGGATGAGGTTTGAGTTGATTGAACATTAGCAAACAATATTTTCTATTAGTGTGAACGTGTTTACAGTTTGGGTAGATTCATGCAATGTCTCATACTATTTTGACATTTCTATTTTGAACATATATTCAGTGTTCTGGAGCGACGTGGGCATGGAGTAGTTTGGTGAGATTGTCAAAGAAACAGGTTTCTGTCAAAGAGGAAATCAATATTATTGTCTTCCCTAATGAGGTGGACACTAGCTGTTCTTCTGGAATCTGACCTACATTAAGTGGTTCAAAGATTAAGTTTGAGTGGGGTTCTCTGGGGTGATGAATCAAGCTTGGACTGATTCAGCAAGTGGTTCTGGGATGAATGGCTCATTATCAGGAAAGAAAACATGCTTAGTTGGGCAGTTAGTCACAGCAATAGGATAGGAATAGAATCATTGGGTTTGGATGCACCACATGTGCAGGTTGAGTTTAAAATAGTGCACTTCTTTTGATCCATCATTATGAGGTGGATTGGGTCAGGGCTAGATCTGGACAGTGAGGTTTGTCAACATTAATATTCTCTAATGTAATATGATTGGAACAAGGTAATCTATCACCCAGCGCCTTAAGAACTGGACGCTTGTTATTGGATATTTATGTTCCTGTTACATACATAGTAACAGTCATTTTCTAACAACTGGTGTTTTTAAGGTGTGTATTGTGAGGACTCAGAAATGTGAGATGGACACACAGGTATAGGTTTCTCACAAGTTGCCATTTTATCATATAAATGTGTGAGACAAGTGCCTATCTTTCCCTAACCTAAGAATGATTTCTCTACCTAAAAAATGAATGCTATAGGAAAAATGACCTAATGTCCAGAAGTATCTGTCCCTCACTTTATTACATACAACAGAATCATACAGGACTTATTTGGAGGTTTAAACTTTCCAAAATAACATAAGGATTCAAACTCAAAAGTTATAGTCAGGAAACATTGCCACCAGGGTTGGATCCACTTCCCGTGGATCAGGACAGGATTTTCCAAACCAAAGTTCAGTTTCAGAAAACTTCTTTACACTAGCCAAGTTGCACTCCAGGTACAAATTAAAGATTGTTTCATTCAATGTATCCTTCACTTGGCAAAGGAACTGTCTTAGTGCAAAGGAATTTTCACACTTGCAAACAATAGTTATAGGTTCCAAAACCATCTGCCTGGTAAACAAAAGAATTTTCTCTTCACACAGCAAGTCAGAAGTCTAGTTAAATGTTCTCTGAAGATCCATAAAATGTTATCACATCATATTCCTTCTTTAGAAACAACTTCTTAGTTAGGATGGTTTTACGACACTTCATCAAATACTATAATGGATGTGCCACTTCTTTCCACCACAACCTTCTACCACATTCACAATACTTCAAGATATCTTCTTTCGGTTCTACTTCATTGCCAGGACTAACCACTATTTGTCCTTTTCTTGGTTTACTCTCCTTCCAGTTCAAACTCATTCTACAGCATGTACTCTGTGGTAAGGCTTGTTAACACAATTGGCATACAGTGTATTTCTCCAACATACTGCACAAAATAATAATAGTTCTCACATTGATCTGTTTGCCATAAGCAATGCACGTTACACTTCTCCCCCCATGTTCCTTGTTGTAAGGATGGCTGTATTTGATTTTCCTTTACACAACATCTTAGCTGTGGATAATATGGTTTCCAATTTCCTCCCTCAAGGTTTCCTGTTATGAGAATGTCAAATTAAAATTGCCTTGATGTCACTCTCACCTTTCTTGGGCTTTGGTGATGTAAGTTATGCTGTCCCCTTTTTAGTGTCCCTCTTCAGGAAAGTTGTATGTCGTTTGGTATAATATAACCCCTCTTTGGCTTGGGCAATGTGGGTTATAAAATTCCCTTACTGGATATTTCCCAATTTGGCTTTGGCAATTCAGGTTACAATATTTGCCTATTTGACATCTTGCAATAGGAGAGTTGTGCCCAGTCTGCTTAGATTCAAATGTTTGGTATTCAAAAGCATTCAGCTGTTCTCTTAAAAATCGCTGCGGGGTCACCTGCATCAGACCAACTCACCGGTCTGTCCTGGCCTCGCCTTCTGACATGCTTCTTCCACTTATTATTTGTTCATCGTGACTCCTGCCCTGTTTGACAGTTCCCACCAGCCTGCCGTTACTCGCGCTGACTGTCAACTAAGCCTGCACAACTCCTGGGTGCTCACCAGTCAGAACCTTACACCGGAGCAGGCTGCAGTACTTAGGGTGCTTCTCTCTCACTCAGGGTTGCTGGCCTCAATACCACTTCCCACTGCACGTCCTCTGCATACACCAGGAATCCCGACCTCCACCAAATTCTCTGCAAGGCGTCCTGCTGTCAGCACAGCCATGACTCAAAACTCTGTGCTTCCTTTTGGCCCGTACCTGAGGGGCCTTTACATGTTTAAAGGTTCGCTCAGGTGTGGATCATTAAAACAACTAGACTGCACATTACTCTTTGGTAACTGTGGACCCCTCCTCCAAATCTAAGCACTAGGAGCATTATGGGACTTGAAGTCCACACTGTTCTTAGTTATTTTAACATCATAAAATCCAATCTGTTTATCGGATTTATACAATGTACTTGTAAGGGAAGATTGTAAAGGAAGTAATGGTATTCTCTTGGGTGTATAATCCATACACAATGTAGAATCACAGCTACTAAAAGTAGTTTTATTAACTCCCTGTCCCTTAAATACATTGTTTTCATGTATACATAATTGGTTCTCATGCTTGACACCTTAGTTAAGTCTGAGAGGAGAGGCTCTGCAGTGATCACATGCCATTAAATATTCGGGCATTGGGGAAACCTCATCCTCAGAAGGGGATGAATACTGAGTCCCTCCTGACGGAGTCATCACATACCTTGGATGGCCATCACCTCCTAGGTGATCCTCCCTCTTAATACCACCCCCAGGGTTAGGATCAGGCAGCGGTTGCCTTTTCCTGGCCACATGGGGGGATATTTTACGCTGGGATTCTGTGATGACTCTGCAGGATTTATCACAATATCCCAACAAGCTCCTGCATTTATGCAATTTTCCGCTTTAATGTAAAAAATGATACTGAGGATCTAGTTCCAGTTCTCTGTGTTGTGTGGGATGTTTCAACCCACGCATCCAAGCCATATAACATCATTGTGCATTACTGACATGGGAAACATCATAATGGCCGCCGGAAAGCATGCGGCTGGCCAGAAATCACCAGAAAGTGCGCAGTGAGAACCTGACAGATAGGCTGCCATCTTCTTTTGCCTCTATCAGTGTTAATACAGGTGACCATTGCCAGCCCCATCCTTTGGCTGCCCACATAATAAAAGCAGACAAAGGAATACAGAGCTGTTCAACAATTCATTTCTTGATTGTCAAAATTGCTAAAATCATGGGCATGAAACCACCAAATAACTCCAACTTCTGGTTGGGTGTTCAACATTACTCTACTGCAGAATCCACATCAATACAATGTTAGCAAGGATCATATGCTATCAAGTAAAATCCCCTTTTTGAAATGTATTATTTAAGGCAGCTGTCAAAAATGGGTGCAATGCCAGTGCCCGCCACTGACCGGTGCTAGCAATCTAAATTCTGACAGGAGACTTGTATTTCAGGAGCTAAACAGTGAACCTGAGTTGGCTGGGACTTCAAAGGCTTGCTTGTCCATGAGAAGTCTTCACACCTGGTCATCTCAGCAAGAAGGCAGGAAATCACAAGGTTCTGTTAATCAAATGGAGAGTGGCACCCTGGACTGCAGCTCTGCTAGCAGGAAAAACCAGACAAAGGATTCCTTCAGCTGAATAGGGTATGCTGATTTTGGGTGTGAACTGTCAACACTGCTCTGGGGGAAGGCAAGACATTGACCACTGAGCCAAGCCAAGTTTCTAGGGGCGGGGACAAACAAATGGGTGTACTGCAGTGGAGACAAATGTATGTTTTATTAAATTGCTCATAAAATATTGTATCAAGCTGACAGAAATGTACAATTTGGGGATTCTTAATATGAAAAATGCACCCACAATTTGAGACAAAGCTGGACGCTGTAGGATGTTCTGAGGCCAAGCCCTGTAATTATGAATATTGTAACATCTGTGTTTATGCTAGAGACCTCAAAACTTATTGTAATATGCCCAGAGAGGGTGTGTACCTCCGTGTCAGATTTGATGAAAAACCAATATTGTGAAACCCATCAAAAGTGCAAAATGTTGTCACTTCTGCACCCAAGCTCTTAGAAAGATCAGGGTTGAACAGAGACCTGTCTTAATTCATCTGTGATGTGTACATGTAATTTCAACAACTTGTGTATCTGGGAAGCATGTTTGGTTATGAAAAATTGTTTTTCTAAGTAAATGCTAAGGGGAGGGACTTCAGTCAAGCCACAAACATAGCATCACTCTGACTCATTCTGACTCACAATTCCCTTTAACCTATCAGAATCCTTAGTGGGTTGGGCATAGAAAGTCAGCCTTCCCACCCACTTTCAAAAGACATAAAAAGAACCACTGAGACCCAGATAAGGACATTCATTTTCCACTCTTTAATTGATTTCTGCGCAGCACGCTGCCCGACCATATCCAGAACATAGACTCCAGATAGACTCCAGAACTTGAAGCAGAGAGGCCTTAACCAAAAGCTGAATGCTTCTCAGCAGGCCTCAGAATCCAGCAACCTAACCAAACTATTCAACAGCCGGACGAGCTGTTTGATTTACGCTAGAACCCCGTGCCAGACCCAGACCCGGAAAGCAGAGCTGTATCCAGAACCCGTCAGACCCAGACCAGACCGCTGTGCCATGCCGATAGTAGACCAGAGGCCACGCTGTGAGCAGAACCAGTGCCAGAGACCGTCCGGTGGCGGGAGTGCAGTCCCAGGCCCATTCCAGTCCAAAACTAGGAGTGAATATCCAGCCAAGAACTGTGCATAGTCATCTCTTAGTCTAAAGTAATCTCATCCCATCCATTGCAACCTATTTAGAACTGCATAGAAATCGTGTGTCTATCCTGTGATTTCAAAGCTCTCAAAGTGTCATCTGTCATTCTGAAATCTTGACTTCATTTCTGAAAATCTACCTCAACAAAAACGTCTGTATCTTTTGAACCGTATGTAGAAGCGAGATTTAACTGTCATTTTAAAGCTAAGAACCTAAGCTTTCCAACAAACCCAATACGACATTCCAACTACTCATAGTTTTTCCGTTGTCGCGATCGACGCACTCGGAAAAAGTGCCGCGAATTGCAATTTGACTCAATTTCACCACTTGTAAAAATAGCTGCTTCTTGCTTTCCACTGCTGAAATTTGTTTTCACTCTGATAATCATTCCTGAATCATTGCTAGTGTTGTGTGTTGACCTGAACTAATTCAAAGTAGTTATCACCTACCCTGAATCTCCTATAGGAAATTAAAATCATTTTTAACATATTTTTCACTTCATTGCAACCACATTTAAAAGTATTTGGCCTGTGTTTTAAAATCATCCCTGTTTCTCTAAGCTTGCTGGGGGGAAAGGGAACTGAACTGCTTCTGATTGTATTCCTGAAAACCTGTGTGCTCTCCTTTCCATCTCTTTCTATTGCATAAGGGGGGAGTGAGTTGTCACAAAGGAAAAAGTGATCAGATTATCTCTTGTTGAAACAATATCCAGTTTATTTCTGTGCTGCATTCTTTCCATCATTGCTTTTCCTTGAAACAATACCAAGTATTCTCTGCTACCTTATCCTTTCTATACGAACTCCAAAGTAATTTAAGAATTGTTCTACTGTAATATTATCCATTTTTGATCACTGTTCATACACATAAGTGTGCTATCAGATATTAATATATTCATAAAAGTGTGATACATATATATATTGTTTAATTTTTCCAATAAACCTTTTAATTTGCAAAACAACCTACTTCTTGGCTCGGTGAGGTGAGGGGGATTCAAAGAGAGGGGCGTTATATAAGGGTTTATCATCCAGATTTAAGAACTTGACATAAAAATATATAAATAAGGGCTTCCATTGGGCATCCCACACTAGGCATTGACTTAGTTGGATTGTTGAATTGAAGTCACTTACAGTTGTTGAGAAAATTAAGTATATTGTTGCAGCATTGGTTATTTTTTATGGAATGGTAGATATTTTCAAATGGTATGTCAGGATTGAACAGCTTTTTAAAGGATTTGTTAGCAGTTTCTTAGGCTTCCGAGAGAGCATAGGAAATATTCTTGCTGACAACTTACCTTCCTCCAAATTTTAGACAGAAACAGCAGTTGGAAGTTTCAGTACAGCATGCACAGGGATAATTTCATGACACCACCACTTTGAGTATTATGAGATATTCACAATTGAAAGGGCAGAACACACACAATATCCTATGGCAGTATCTGAGTCGATACTACAAACGTAGTGAACCCCCAAGGCTACAAAGACACTAATTGTGGGGTGAGGCCTTGTTTGTATGAACCTATATTGTTTCTTCAGAAATAGCTTTGGAATGCAGAGTTAAATCAGCACATTATCAGTGACGTCGGAGCACCTCTCCCATAGACACTCATGTCCATTCTCCATAATGAGAATAATCCTACTGTTCAGTGATTTCTATCAAAGATAAGGCTTAGCAGGGAGCAACATTGGGATCGGGAAAAAAACAGGCACTAACCAGGTTAAAGCAGCTAATTTTTAGTTAGGCAGAACAGGTTCTTATGATGCAATATTGCTGGAGTGTTTAATCTAGGAGTAGGTGGTCTGTGCCGTCATTTGTATTCAGGCAGAAGCGTGAGCCTGGCTTACAGGAAAAGAGGCAGCATGCCTATCCAAGCATTATTTGCCTCTCCGCCTAGCAGAGGCAGCCTGTTTCTACTTGGAAAGAGGCTGGTTATGTGATTATTTTAACTAGAATACTTCAGTTCATTCCCCAGGAACGTATTAGCTTGATAATTGGGGCAATATCCATCTGTTGGCTTCAGTCTTCTCTTTAGATCACCATCCTAGGACATGGCCACTGTGGTAACTATGCTTTCAAATAGACCTGATGGAGAGGGGTTTATCATCCAGATTTAAGAACTTGACATAAAAATATATAAATAAGGGCTTCCATTGGGCATCCCAGACTAGGCATTGACTTAGTTGGATTGCAGAATTGAAGTCACTTACAGAGTGGGGGCTTGTAACGGGACGTCTGGATTAGGCCTACTACTTGTGCAGCTTAATACAGTGTGCTAACTGATAGGATACATAAACCCTGTTGGATCACCACGCTGTGTTACGCTGTAAAAGCACTCCTCAAAGGAACACTCTAAGGAAACGGTCTGTTTTGCAAAATAAAATACTAACTTCTGTAAGTCAGGAAGGAAATCAATTTCCATAATGACGACACTAGTAGACATCAAAATAGCGAGAGTGCACCTCTTACGTAAGCTATTTGTGAGAGATGAGTGGACTCAGCAGGACCAGACGGGGTGGTTTCAGGCAATCTCACCCCAGATCACTGCAATAGGGTCAGATATATGGAGAGATCAGGGTCCCTTACATGTGGCCCTGAGTGAACTATATATGGCCCCTAAAGCCAAAGATGAGCACGACAAGATTGCCAGGATAGCGGCATATTTATATTTATATATGGGAGCCATACAGGACAAATGTGCTGAAGGCCAAGATCTGGCAAGTAGGCAACTGATGGCATTAGAGAAGGCCCAATCTGACCTGGAGTCTTCTGAGCAGAGGCTGCACAGGAGCCAAGAGTCAGAAAATGATAGTAGACAGTATATCATTAAAATAAAACTGGATATGGATATCCTGCAACAGGAAAAGGCAGACCAGGATACCAGAATTCTGGCATTTCAGAAGGAGCATCAAGAAGGTTTGGACTCCCTACTGCAGAGCCAGAAAAAGCTGGAGCAACAGATAGATTTCAACAGGGCATGCACAAAGCAGGTAGCCACCCTGCAAGGCCAATTGGATAGAGAAAAATAGGAGAGCAATAAATTGATTTTGAAAGACCTGGATACCCAGGCAGAGTTTGATGAAGGGCGCCAGAAAGCTGGTGCCCTTCAAAGGCAGAGGGATGACCTGGCAGCACATTTGCAGGCTCTTACTCAGGAAAGGGATACCTTAGGCCAGGAAGTCAGCCACTTAAAAAAGAAAATGGAAGAAAATCACCTGGCCCTCCAGGGACTGGGTGACCTCCAAAAAGAGCATCAGAACTTGTTAGAGCACACCAGGAGGGTGGAAGATGCCCTGGCAAGAAAGGAGCAGGCCAGTAGGGACGGTACTCAGGGGGTAACCCTCCTGCAGCAAAGACTGGCCCAGTACTCCAAGACTAACCAGGAAGCACAGAGAGAGAATGAGGCTCTCTGCCAGCACAAAGATAGGCTCCAGCAACAGGTAACCAAGCAGGAGAGACTGATATAGTCTACTAAGGCCTTGATTGAGGAAATGAAAGCACAGGCTCTTGCATGTCAACAGGGAGCAGGGGCTGACAGAGATGAGGTTTGCTGGGAAAGGGAAACACCCGAGCATAACCTCAGGAGCCCTAGTACCAGAGGCCTTCATCTCTCCCAGTCCTTGGACTCTGCCACCCCCATGTCCCATGGTGCACATGAGCCCAGGGTCACGGGATGGTAGATTACTATCCAGCCAAAAGTATGGGGCTCATAGACCAGTACCTCCCAGGAATGGATGGGCGGGCATCCGGGTATGGGCACCCAAGTACAGTGCAATTTAATGGGGAACCCCGAGAGAGGAGGCCCTCTAAGGGAATCCCAAAAACCTCTGCTCAGTTAGGTCAGTGGGGGGGTACTCATCAAATCCTGGCAGCAAGGAGGAATCTGAAGACTCCTCTGATCGTCACCGGACACAGGAGACTAGGTCCTCACATTCTGCCGGCCATTCCCAGGCTCGCAGAATTCAGGAAAACCTAGAAGATCAGAGGGGCACCTCTGGGAGCAGTGCTTCTGAGTCAGAGGATGAATGGACCAGGGTTACCCGAACCAAGAAGGCCAATAAGGCAAAAAAGGGCCTTGCTTAAGGACCCCTTAAAACAAATGAAGGCAATAAGGAGTGTCATCACGCCTTATCACAAGAACGCCACGTATTCTGTGTGGGAACACTTGGAGCTCTTTGAGCAAATGATGGAGACTTTCCATTTCAAAGACAGCAGAAGCTGCATGCAGTACGTCAAATGGACACTCTCCCCAGAATACTCCAGTTTCTTTGCGGGGCTCGAGGACCAAAACCATTCAAGATGGTCCACATATAGGGCGGCCATCTTGAAACATTTTTCTGTTCACCGGAATCCCCAAGAGGTTTGCAAGGCAGCCTACAATTTGCAATGTGGGGAAGATCAGGCCCCACAAGAATTTGTGCAGGAGTTGAAGCGTGCCTTTGCGCAGACTACCAAAAGAGTGCGCACGGACAGCAAAGAATTTGTTAACACTTTTTTTCCATGCTTTGCCCAAATTTATCATGACCCAGCTAGTGAGAGATTTTCATGAGAAAAGGTCGCTAGACTGGGTCATTGAACAGGCCACCCAAATCTATGAGGAGCAAAAGCCCATAGAAAATAAGAGTAATGCGCATAAAAGCACCAAACCGACCAGCACCCCTGCTGCTGCCAAGGTGGCAGAGGTAAAGGTTGCCCCCATTTTAGATTTGGAGATGGGGGGCCTAAAAACTTGCCTGCACAGAATAATTCCAAGCCAAGAAGGCCCTCGGGCCAGTCACAGACAGGGAGTCAAGGAGGTTGTCCCACAAATGGGATCCCTCACTCCCCTGATTATGTAAGTCCCCGCTACAAGGGAAACCGACCCATCCTGAGTTATGTGTGGACTCCTCAAGCCCAAGGGGGGGGGGGGGGATCCAGCCAAGCACCTAACCCAGGGAACTTCCCTCCTAACTTCCCAAAGGAGGGCAGAAATTCCCCAAATCCTGGGCAGAACTTTTCCCCCAGGTATCCACCCAACTTCCAGCCCCAAAATCATCCATCCTTCTTTCCCCAATTCCCTGAGCCCAGACAACCTAATCCGGGAGAGGGTAGGCCAAGGGTGGAGGGGTACCCAAATCTTCCCAACCCGGTGTACTACCAGAGAAGGGATAGCAACCCTTCACGGGATCAGCCCAGGGGAGAAAAAAGAACCCCGTATCAGCCTGAGCGAGTTTCACAGTTAGAGCGCCAGGTCTAAAATATGGCACAGGAGCTGGGTTGCAGGCTAAGGGCTCAGCAGAACCTTCAGATGGGCATGCCGGCGCAGAATGCACCAAACTCTGGGCCTGGTGCTCCAGATCAATGATGGGGGCAGCACCCCGATAACCCACCGGTCCCCAGGGAGGAGGCACAAGGGGAAGGGGGGTGTAAAGTATTGGAGGAAGCTTCCTTCCCCACTTGGAAACAGCCCCTGGAAACCCAGGAACCGTAAACAAAATCTCCTCCCCCTGAAGGTCTGACACCCAACGAGCAGAGAGGAGGTAGGAGAAACAAAGGACCCAAACAGACCCACTTTGAGGAGGAGGTACAGATCTACCAATTTGAGGAAGAGGGATCCTCAGAGGAACCTGGGAAAAGGATCTTCTCCTTCAGAGATGGGGGAACTCCTCCCAAGGAAAAATGGGTCCCAAGGGATTCACAGACAGACTGGGTAGATGTGGGGACTGAGCTAGCGCCGCCCACCATCTCATCCCAGAACCGACAGCATCAAAATCCCCAGGTTCAAACCCATTCTGGTGACTGCCTCCAAAAGGGGGGGGGTGCCCAGAACCGGAAGCAGGGAAACCCACAACGTCTCCCATTTCTAGTTGCCAACTTTTTCTTTCAGATTCCCAAGACTCTTCACAGAATTCTGCCCAAATCTCTTTTCTTTCCTTGTACAAAACCAGAAAATTGGCCCACCAGTTGTCCAAAAATGTGCATTATCTGTGCCCCCTTGAGGAGAAGGAGGGAAGATACTATGCCCCAGTACAAGTAGAGGGGCAGGGTACAATTTTGGCACTGGTGGACACTGGATCCCAAGCTACCCTTCTGTCCAAAAGAGACTTTGACGAACTAAATGCAGGGAGGGGGGAGAATTACCAAATTCCTCTCACCTCTCTTCCTGGACAACTTCAGAACTTTGACGGGAAGGAAATTCCTGTCGAGGGGACGGCGGATTTGGACATTAAAATTGGGCGAGACAAGGTGAAACACCCTGTCATAGTAGTGACTCCAGAGGGCACCCCTTGTTTACTAGGGAATGACCTCCTGAGAAGGTTGTCACCCCTAATATATTGCGTAAAAAAGGTCCTCTGGACCCAGACTAGCCGACCAATAAAGTTAAAACAGAGTGTCATGTTAGTTTAAACGGCACATGCCACATGGTTGATCAAAAATCTGACCAAGTAGAATTTCACTTCCAGAACAACCAAATTCCAGACGTGACGGTAATAGCAGTAGGGCAACAGACTGGTGACTGGTGATGGGGGGTCCTCTCTATTTCTGAAAATCAACCTTCCTTCCAGTTTAAGGTGGTATTCCACACTGGAAGGAAACACTCTGAAATTCTTTACCAATTCACAATCAGACATTCCCACTCCTATAATCCAGAAAGATGTGAAATCAGCTCAGAGCCTGGCTGATATTCAACAAATTGGGGAGCAGTTGTCCATCCCTGTTCAGTTAAATGATGGGAAGGACTTTGTTCTCGCCCGAGTGTGTGTGAACAACGGTAAGAGCTTCGTCAGCAAAGCCATGTTCCGCCAACTCCCAAAAGATCCAGCCATTCCCACATTCAAACTGATAGACAAATGGGAAATGGATCTGGAAACACCCAATTACAAACAAGTCCTGCCAGGCAGGTGTATGCTCAAAATCTCCATTGGCAACAAGAGCATAGTCCATAATTGTTGGGTCGTGCGAGACGTCACTGCCGCCTTTTACTTAGGCAGTGACATTCTCAATCGCTTTGCCATTAGTTTGGACCTAATAAACTTCAAAGCTTGGTCCCGGTTAGCGGATAATCCCATGGGCTTTGATGATCCAGAAAAAGCATTTAGGTCAGCTCAATTGCTACCTCATGCAGTAGAAATTCAGATTAAAGAGGAAGTCACCATCCCAGAAAGGACCCGACAATTCTCCCTGGAAGTGAAAGTTAAAAGAGGACAAAAATTGAAAAACCCTGATGCTTATATTCATCTAAATGCTTCTCTCCAACAGCAAGGGTTGGGGGTAAACCCAACACCGTTAGTCAATCTAGAACATGACACCATTCCAATAGAGGTGGATAACAGTGACTTAAAGAGTATTACTCTAGCCGCAGGCACCATTATTGGAATGGCGGTTGAGAACCAACATTTTTCCATTGATTTAGGAAATGAACTGTTAGGACCAATCCCCAAGGACTGTTTTGACAGTGACAGTGATGACAATACAACACCAGACAGGATCTTTACCCGGCATGGGGGGAACTTCCTGGTGTACACTTCCTGCCCTTATGGTAAGGAAGATGTGACTTGTGACTTCAGGAGGGATGAGGTGATTTTCCAGGTCCATGAGGGCTGCCTTTCTCACCTGTCCAAATCATCACTCTGACCAGGGACTTCTCCAACCAGCTGGAGGAGGCCGCTGAGATAGCAAAGCCAGAAGTCTTTCCAGGCTTCAGGCAGATGGTTTAAGAGAGAGTCAACCTAGCTGATGCCTGTGTGACTCTGGAGCAGAAGAAAAAGTTAAAACAAGTTTTCTTGGATTTCCAAGATCTCTTTGCGTTGGACTCATATGACTGTGGTCGCACCGACATCCACTCAACAACAATTCCCATGGACCCTGGCATGACTCCAGTGTTTGTGAAGCAATATCGCTTGCCTCTTGCATCCATGGAGTCCCTTACTGAAATCATTAAGAACCTTGAGTCCCGGGGATAATCCGCCCAGTACACAGCACCTTCAATAATCCGGTGCTGGGAATATTGAAGCCAAACGGCCAGTGGAGACTCTGCGTCGACCTTAGGGAGCTCAACAAACAAGTCCATACTTCCCGTTGACCTCTTCCCTACATCGACCAAGGGCTGGCCCGGATCCAGGAGTCACAGGTATTCACTGCAATAGACCTGACCAATGGATACTGGACTGTGCCTGTCAGTAGGGAGGACCAATACAAACTGGCTTTTACCTTTGGGGGCCAGCAGTACACATGGACCCGGACTCCCTTCGGATACCTCAACTCTGGCAATTATTCAACATTTTCCTACACAAGGCCATGCCTGACCTGGGTGCGAGGGGTAACCTGGTTTATGTAGATGATGTCCTCATCAAAAGTTCATCTGTGGAGGAACACATAGCGGAGATCCGTTATGTTCTGACACAGTTGAGGGCCGCCGGAGCAAAACTTTCCTTTCAGAAAGCACAGTGGTGCAGAACCCGTGTTAATTTCTTGGGGCATGAGATTACTCCTCAGGGTCTCTGTCCCCAGGAAAAGAAAGTGGAAGCACTTCAGAAACTGAAGGACCCCACAACTCAGCGGGAACTAAGAAGCCTCCTTGGACAGACTAATTACAGGAGAAAGTTCATTGAGGGCTACGCAGAGATCACTAGACCCCTGATTCATCTCTTGAAGGGGGGTGTCAAGTGGGAATGGGGTCCAGAACAATCCAAGGCAGTAAGACAGCCCAAAAGAAGCCTCTCACAAGCGCCTTGCCTAGCTTACCCTGTCAGAAACAAGGAGTTTTTCTTAGAGACAGGGTTCTCTAATACATGCTTGACTGCAGTATTATACCAAAAGCATGACAAGGTCAATAAAGTAATCTCCTATGCGAGTAAAACTTTATCCTCTGTGGAGGAAAAATTCAACGATTGTGAGAAGGCACTCCTGGCAACGGTGTGGGCATTGAAGAATTACCACCCGTTTATCCAGGGGGAACACATCATAGTGGAGACTCCACACTAGCCTCTGCAATATCTCCAAAGTGACAGAATCCGGGCCAGAAATGTGAGTAATTCCCAAATTACTTCCTGGATTCTGTCAATGCAAGGCTTTCCTGTGGAGGTCAGATATGGCCAAAACAAGAAGAGTCCTCTCGCGCAAGGTCTGGCTGACTTGCATGATTATGCCAGAGAAAACTGTCTCGAGGACGAAAGTCTAAAAATCAAGGACAACATGGAGGCATACCTTAATTCCCCACACAAAGTATTTGAAGACGACAAGTGTGCAGGAATGCCCACTGTATGTGGATGGATGCTCTTGCCATGTTGACAACAACGGGGAAAAAGAACTTGTGTCCAGCGTAGGGAATGCATGGGTGAATGAGTCCCCAGAACCCTCCGCTGGGTACAAGATTGGTCCCCGAAGTAGTCAGGTGGCAGAGTTGATGGCTGTGCATCAAGCCATCCTCACTGCTGTCCAACATCAACTCCACGAACTGGTCATAATCACAGATTCGGATTATGTACGGAACGGGTTTGTGGAGCACCTGGTTAATTGGAAAACGAGAGGCATGTTATGTGCCAATAACAAACCCTTGAAACATGGGAAGTTAATCCAAAATATTGATGATCTGGTCACCTCGAATGGGATGACCAACTACTGGAAAAAGATCAAGGGTCATTCCAAAGTAGGGGGACCAGACAAAACTGGAAATGACTTAGCTGATCAGCTGGCCAAAACCGGGGCCATCCAAGGGAATCTAATAGAGATTGAGTCCCTGTTGAGGGAAATCCAGTTTACTGCTATTACTAGGTCCCAGACAAATGCTCACAATGATCTTTCAACTGCACAATGGAGTAAGGAGACCCCAGATGCTGATTTGATTATGTCTCAGAAGGGGGATCCAATAATTGGTAAGTTTTACCAACACATTGAGGACCCTGAGAACTTTCCCCTGACGGATACCGATTACGTTGGGAACGAGGACCTCAGAGTGTTGATGAAATGTCAAAAAATGTTCCGAATCCAAGACAGTTTGTTGGTAAGGAAATCCCAAGCTGGCCATGATCAGTGGGTAGTTCCTACTTTATTCCGAATTGTGATGTTAAGTCATGCCCATGATGCGGCCACCGCCGGTCATAGGGGGTTTCAGACAACACTTGAGATCTTAAGAGAGGTTGCATACTGGCCACACATGGGGCAGGACCTCGACCAATACTTGAAGGGGTGTCTTGTATGTGCACAATTTCAGCCAACATCCCTCACACACCGTGCGCCTCTCCAAAAGAGGGGGATGACACTGCCACGGTCACATTTGCAAGTCGACTAAATAGGGCCTGTGATTCGCTCCTCTAGGGGAAATAAGTACATTTTGCCTGTGACATGCTTATTTACTAAATGGGTGGAATGTCTCCCGGCCCCAAAATGAAAGGCGGAAACAGCAGCTGCCCTGATGATCAACCACATCTTTTTGCGTTTTGGACTACCTCAAAGAATTGAGTCAGACAGAGGTAGCCATTTCACCAGCGAAGTAATGACAAAGATGTGGCAGATACTTGGGGTTAAAAGGAAGCTAAATATTGCTTACCGGTGAACCTCTTTTGGTGCAGTAGAACGTTACAACAAAACCATTGGGAGCATCTTAAAAAGGTTTGTGGCAGATTCTGAGCCAAGTTGGGATATCCGATTACCTCTTGTCCTAATGGCTATCAGATCTACCCCTTCATCTGCAACTAAAATGTCACAGTTTGAGTTGATGACTGGACGCAGGATGGTGCTTCCCCAGCATCTGTTATACAGGACCAAAGAGCAGACATTGATCAAGGCCTCTACAGCTCATGAGTATGTTGAGAATTTAAGGAAACACCTTCAACATGCTTTTGCCTATGCTCAGCGAAATCTAGAAAGATCAACCGATAGCATGAAGACCCACTATGACCTGAAGACCACCAGAAAGGAATACAATGTAGGAGACCAGGTTTATCTGTACAATTTCCAAAGGAACCAGGCCAAACAGCGGAAATTTCTGCCTACCTGGAAGGGACCTTTTGAAATTGTAGACAAGATCTCACCAGTCGCCTACAAGATCCGCATCCCCAAAGGCAGTTTGGCGGAAGGGGAAGACAAGTGGGTCCATATTAATCAGCTAAAGTGTTGCCATCCCAGGCACACTCAGCAGCAACTGGAGGAGTCCTCTGTAATCCCAGAGGGGGCCGCTCCAGATTAATACATTTCCAACCCTAAAATATTCCACATATAGTCTCTAAAATAAAATGAAAAGAATGCAAATGTCTCCTGATTTATAAAATGTATATGTTCACTCCACTACATAAATAGTGGTGGGGAAATGTCTACGAATATGTTTCTGCCGCTTTTGCTTTGTCATCCTAGGAGAGATGAAACCATGGAGACTTCCCAAGGAGGACGACCCGGGTACCGGGAGCAAAGATCCGAGGGGCCCGGAGTACCGCCCAATACTCCCATCAGGACCAGCGAGGAGAACCGATTGATCCACCCTGATGGAGGAAAATATACCGAACTTTGCCATCTGCGGAATCAGAAGAAGATGAGGCAAACATCCCAGTCTTGCGAGTTCCATCGATGAAAGTCAGAATGGCCATCGCAGGAGGGGGGCTTGTGGGATGTTTCAACCCACGCATCCAAGCCATACAACATCATTGTGCATTACTGACATGGGAAACATCATAATGGCTGCCGGAAAGCATGCGGCTGCCAGAAATCACCAGAAAGTGCGCAGTGAGAACCTGACAGATAGGCTGCCATCTTCTTTTGCCTCTGTCAGTGTTAATACAGGAGACCATTGCCAGTCCCATCCTTTGGCTGCCCACAGAACAAAAGCAAACAAAGGAATACAGAGCTGTTCAACAATTCATTTCTTGATTGTCAAAATTGCTAAAATCATGGCCATGAAACCACCAAAAAAATCCAACTTCTGGTTGGGTGTTCTACATGACTCTACTGCAGAATCCACATCAATACAATGTTAGCAAGGATCATATGCTACCAAGTAAAATCCCCTTTTTGAAATGTATTAATTTAAGGCAGCTGTCAAAAATGAGTGCAATACCGGTGCCCGCTACTGACCGGCGCTAGCGATCTAAATTCTGACAGGAGACTTGTATTTCAGGAGCTAACCTGTGAACCTGAGTTAGCTGGGACGTCAAAGGCTTGCTTGTCCATGTGAAGTCTTCACACCTGGTCATCTCAGCAAGAAGGCAGGAAATCACGAGGTTCTGTTAATCAAATGGAGAGTGGCACCCTGGACTGATGCCCTGCTAGCAGGAAAAACCAGACAAAGGATTCCTTCAGCTGAATAGGGTATGCTGATTTTGGGTGTGAACTGTCAACACTGCTCTGGGGGAAGGCAAGACATTTGACCTCTGAGCCAAGCCAAGTTTCTAGGGGTGGGGACAAACAAATGGGTGTACTGCAGTGGAGGCAAATGTATGTTTTATTAAATTGCTTATAAAATATTGTATCAAACTGACAGAAATGTACAATTTAGGGATTCTTAATATGAGAAATGCACCCACAATTTGAGATGAAGCTGGACGCTGTAGGATGTTCTGAGGCCAAGCCCTGTAATTATTAATATTGTAACATCTGTCTTTATGCTAGAGACCTCAAAACCTACTGTAATCTGCCCAGAGAGGGTGTGTACCTCCGTGTCAGATTTGATTAAAAACCAATATTGCGAAACCCATCAAAAGTGCAAAATGTTGTCACTTCTGCACCCAAGCTCTTAGAAAGATCAGGGTTGAACAGAGACCTGTCTTAATTCATCTGTGATGTGTACATGTAATTTCAACAACTTGTGTATCTGGGAAGCATGTTTGGTTATGAAAAATTGTTTTTCTAAGTAAATGCTAAAGGGAGGGACTTCAGTCAAGCCACAAACATAGCATCACTCTGACTCACAATTCCCTTCTCCAGTCAGGTCACAGTAAATCCTTTAACCTATCAGAATCCTTAGTGGGTTGGGCATAGAAAGTCAGCCTTCCCACCCACTTTCAAAAGACATAAAAAGAACCACTGAGAACCAGATAGGGACATTAATTTTCCACTCTGTAATCGATTTCTGCACAGCACGTTGGAACTTAGACTCCAGATAGACTCCAGAACTTGAAGCAGAGAGGCCTGAACCAAAAGGTGAATCATTCTCAGCAGGCCTCAGAATCAAGCAGCCTAACCAAACTATTCAACAGCCGGGCGAGCTGTTTGATTCTGGCTAGTACCCTGTGCCAGACCCAGACCCGGAAAGCAGAGCTGTATCCAGAACCCGTCAGACCCAGACCAGACCACAGTGCCGTGCCGATAGCAGAACAGAGGCCACACTGTGAGCAGAATCAGTGCCAGAGACCGTCCAGTGGCGGGATTGCAGTCCCAGGCCCATTCCAGTCCAAAACTAGGAGTGAGTATCCAGCCAAGAGCTGTGCCTAGTCATCTCTTAGTCTAAAGTAATCTCATCCCATCAATTTCAACCTATTTAGAACTGTATAGAAATCGTGTGTCCATCCTGTGATTTCAAAGCTGTCAAAGTGTCATCTGTCATTCTGAAATCTTGACTTCATTTCTGAAAATCTACCTCCACAAAAACGTCTGTATCTTTTGAACCGTATGTAGAAGCGAGATTTAACTGTCATTTTAAATCTAAGAACCTAGGCTTTCCAACAAACCCAATATGACATTCCAACTCCTCATAGTTTTTCCGTAATCGCGATAGACGCACTCGGAAAAAGTGCTGCGAATTGCAATTTGACTCTATTTCACCACTTGTAAAAATAGCTGCTTCTTGCTTTCCACAGCTGAAATTCGTTTTCACTCCGATAATCATTCCTGAATCATTGCTAGTGTTGACCTGAACTAATTCAAAGTAGCTATCACCTACCCTGAATCTCCTATAGGGAATTAAAATCATTTTTAGCATATTTTTCACTTCATTGCAACCACATTTTAAAGTATTTGGCCTGTGTTTTAAAATCATCCCTGTTTCTCTAAGCTTGCTGGGGGGAATGGGAACTGAACTGCTTCTGATTGTATTCCTGAAAACCTGTGTGCTCTTCTTTCCATCTCTTTCTATTGCATAAGGGGGGAGTGAGTTGTCACAAAGGAAAAAGTGATCAGATTATCTCTTGTTGAAACCATATCCAGTTTATTTCTGTGCTGCATTCTTTCCATCATTGCTTTTCCTTGAAACAATACCAAGTATTCTCTGCTACCTTATCCTTTCTATACAAACTCCTAAGTAATTAAAGAATTGTGCTACTGTAATATTATCCATTGTTGATCACTGTTCATACTCATAAGTGTGCTATCAGATATTAATGTATTCATAAAAGTGTGATATATATATATTGTTTAATTTTTCCAATAAACCTTTTAATTTGCAAAACAACCTATTTCTTGGCTCAGTGAGGTGAGGGGGATTCAAACAGAGGGGCGTTATATAAGGGTTTATCATCCAGATTTAAGAACTTGACATAAAAATATATAAAGAAGGGCTTCCATTGGGCATCCCAGACTAGGCATTGACTTAGTTGGATTGTTGAATTGAAGTCACTTACAGTTGTTGAGAAAATTAAGTATATTGTTGCAGCATTGGTTATTTTTTATGGAATGGTAGATATTTTCAAATGGTATGTCATGATTGAACAGCTTTTTAAAGGATTTGTTGGCAATTTCTTAATCTTCCGAGAGAGCATAGGAAATATTCTTGCTGACAACTTACCTTCCTCCAAATTTTAGACAGATACAGCAGTTGGAAGTTTCAGTACAGCATGCACATTGATGATTTCATGACACCACCACTTTGAGTATTATGAGATATTCACAATTGAAAGGGCAGAACACACACAATATCCTATGGCAGTATGTGAGTCGATACTACAAACTTAGTGAACCCCCAAGGCTACATAGACACTATTTGTGGGGTGAGGCCTTGTTTGTATGAACCTATATTGTTTCTTCAGAAATAGCTTTGGAATGCAGAGTTAAATCAGCACATTATCAGTGACGTCTGAGCACCTTGCCCATAGACACTCATGTCCATTCTCCATAATGAGAATAATCCTACTGTTCAGTGATTTCTATCAAAGATAAGGCTTAGCAGGGAGCAACATTGGGATCTGGAAAAAAACAGGCACTAATCAGGTTAAGGCAGCTAATTTTTAGTTAGGCAGAACAGGTTCTTATGATGCAATATTGCTGGAGTGTTTAATCTAGGAGTAGGTGGTCTGTGCCGTCATTTGTATTCAGGCAGAAGCGTGAGCCTGGCTAACAGGAAAAGAGGCAGCATGCCTATCCAAGCATTATTTGCCTCTCCGCCTAGCAGAGGCAGCCTGTTTCTTCTTGGAAAGCGGATGGTTATGTGATTATTTTAGCAAGAATACTTCAGTTCATTCCCCAG